>NC_089804.1:5428874-5664384 GCF_029633855.1 Hoplias malabaricus | reverse complement strand
TGGGAGAGAGAGAGAGGGAGAGAAAGAGAGAGAGGGAGAGAGAGAGAGAGAGAGAGAGAGAGAGAGAGAGAGAAATAGAGAGAGAGAGAGAGAGAGAGAAAGAGAGAAAGAGAGAGAGAGAGAAAGAGAGAGAGAGAGAGAGAAAGGGAGAGAGAGAGAAAGAGAGAGAGAGAGAAATAGAGAGAGAGAGAGAGAAAGAGAGAGAGAGAGAGAGAGAGAGAGAGAGAGAGAAATAGAGAGAGAGAGAGAGAAAGAGAGAAATAGAGAGAGAGAGAGAAAGAGAGAAATAGAGAGAGAGAGAGAGAGAGAGAGAGAGAGAGAGAGAAATAGAGAGAGAGAGAGAGAAAGAGAGAAATAGAGAGAGAGAGAGAGAGAAATAGAGAGAGAGAGAGAGAAGAGAGAAATAGAGAGAGAGAGAGAGAGAGAGAGAGAGAGAGAGAGAGAGAGAGAGAGAGAGAGAGAGAGAGAGAGAGAGAGAAATAGAGAGAGAGGGAGGGAGGGAGGGAGGGAGAGAGACGCGTGGGGGTTGGTATAAGACCAGCTTCTTAATAAATCACTGGGCTCTCCTGCAGGGTTTGCATTATCACACTCCACCAGCCTCAATGGTGAAAACATACTCACGGGTTCCTCAGCCTCGCGCAATGTGCATCCAACGCTAAGATTCTGTGGTACAAACAACACTATACTATTCATTTTGACTAATTTCCCAAAACATTAGGTGTATAAATACGTTTAAAAGCATTTTTGTGTGAGATATTACTGTAACTCTGTATTAAAACATGTTAGAACTGTGCACTAGTAAAAGAGAAGAGTGCTGTGTAATATTACAATGACCAATGACATCACAAAGGTCAAAAACACCGTTTTAAATCGTGTCAAACAGAACTCACGTGTTTGTAGATACGATATTATCCACGTGAACAGAACAAAACAATTTTTCCTGAAGGAGCTCATAATGAATGCAGCGACCAATAAATTCTTCACTATTTGTGAGGTAACGTATTACTGAATAAAATGAAGACTGTCATTTTTAAGACTATGCAACCGTTACCATAAAATGACAAAAGAAAAAAAAAGCTTGGATGGTCCTTCATTTTGAAATATAACTTGAATGTACCCACAATTATACAGTATTACATTACATTTATTACCTTGTCCAGTTCAGGGTCGCGGTGGGTCCACTGGGCGCAAGGTGGGAACACACCCTGGAGGAACACACCACACTCCTCACAGACAGTCACCCGGAGGAAACCCACGCAGACACAGGGAGAACACACCACACTCCTCACAGACAGTCACCCGGAGGAAACCCACGCAGACACAGAGAGAACACACCACACTCTAACAGACAGTCACCTGGAGTGGTGACAGGTCCCTGGAGCTGTGACAGAGACACCACTTGCTGATCCACCGTGCCGCCCTACAGTATTACAATTAATATTTATTATTAGTTTAGTTCAAATGGAGTTAATCTATTTTCATTGTTTATGTCAGATATGTACAATGACTGTAAACCTGAAAATGTAGATAATGTCTCCTGTAAACAAGCTTTAATGAACTGATTTACAGAATCAGTGCTGCAAGTGCTCTCAAAGATCCACCCTAAGCTTCCCTACACTCCTGTGCGCTTTAATGTGTCCATATGGAAATTCATATTAAAAAATAAGACACCAAGTTAAAAATGTATTTCTTTACTTTAGTTAAGTGTTTGTTTTGTTTTGTTCCTGTTAGATTCAGGCAGAGATTAGAAGACACTGTTTTGGACAGGGTTGCCTCTGTCTGCATTGACACATGACCCGTCCAAAGTGCAGGGTAAGCCCCGGTCTCCTTCACAGCCACAGATTATCAGATGGGACTGGGCCCTTGCTTTGCTGCAGTCTGAACTGTTTACTGTTCACAGGCCTCACACGGTACTGCCTTCTTTAACGCGTCTACATCCCGTAACTTCTCATTTCTTCAGGCATACACGTGGTGTTAATGTTGTGTGTAAAGTCCATTTGGAACTGGCAGCACTGAGCCTGCATTTTATAATGGCTCTGGTTCCCAGGCAGACCACTGTGGATTTACCACTGATATCAGAGTCACTCCTGGAGGTGATTGCTGAAAAAACGTGACCCTTATCTGAAGATGCAGAAACAGTAAGAAACAAATAAAGAGTTAATCTTTCTCCTGAAAAGCAGATTTCAGACCTCCTGCTTCTTAATGTGAGAAAGCACTATAAGAGCTGCTCATCCGCGACTATTTCAACACTTTAACAACTGAACTAACTTTTGCTGTTACACACACACACACACACACACGCGCGCCATTAGGGTTTTATTGCCACCTCAGGCAGAAACACCAATAAGAGCCTTGGGGCAAACTACTGCCAAGTGCCATAAACTGAACAAGACGTCATCAGCTTCTAATATTTCAGAAGAACAAAAACACAAGTGTGCACAGTGCACATGGCCTTTTGACTCTTATTGAAAACCGTTGTTCTAGGTTATGGATCGGCATGGATTGCCCAGCTCCATTTACGTTGTGATTAAGTTTGTTTGCTAATGAAGGTGCATTGTTTAAACAACTCAGTGCAGTAAATAACAGAGCTCTGAAAGCCCTTTTCCTCTCTTATAAACCCAGTGAGTTACTTTATATAGTTCCTTTGCTCACTGCAAATGTCCCTGTGTCTACTCTGAAGCTTTTCAGAGTGTAACATCATTGTGAGGAGTGTGGTGTGTTCTCTCTGTGTCTGCGTGGGTTTCCACCGGGTGACTGTCTGTGAGGAGTGTGGCATGTTCTCTCTGTGTCTGCGTGGGTTTCCTCCGGGTGACTGTCTGTGAGGAGTGTGGTGTGTTCTCTCTGTGTCTGCGTTGGTTTCCTCCAGGTGACTGTCTGTGAGGAGTTTTGGTGTGTTCTCCCTGTGTCTGTGTGGGTTTCCTCCGGGTGACTGTCTGTGAGGAGTGTGGTGTGTTCTCCCTGTGTCTGTGTGGGTTTCCTCCGGGTGACTGTCTGTGAGGAGTGTGGTGTGTTCTCCCTGTGTCTGCGTGGGTTTCCTCCGGGTGACTGTCTGTGAGGAGTGTGGTGTGTTCTCTTCGTGTCTGCGTGGGTTTCCTCCGGGTGACTGTCTGTGAGGAGTGTGGTGTGTTCTCTCTGTGTCAGTGTGGGTTTACTCCGGGAGCTCCGGTTTCCTCCCATGCTCCAAAAACACACGTTGGTAGGTGGATTGGCGACACAAAATGTCCGTAGGTGTGAGTGTGTGAGTCAATGTGTGAGTGTGTGTCGCCTGTGAAGGACTGAACAGGACTGAACCTTGAACAGTATAAGGGTTACAGACAATAAATGAATGAATGGTAGTTTCTGGTTCTACTTCCTGGGCGGATGACAGAGGAAATCCACAAGATCATGTTGCTGTGATTTAAAACCACATGATGTAAGTGGAATATCACTTAATTCATTCATCATTTTAAATAAATTGATGGAACACTTCCCTGCACCAGGCAAGAAAGAGATAGAAAACACTAGGGACTAGGGTTATGGAGCTCGCCTCAGGCAAACTGAACAAACTTCATTGACATGTCCATTTCACACACACACACACACACACACACACACACAGAGAGAGAGAGACACACACAGACACACACACAACACCTCTTACAGCTAGCAGCAACCTTATGGTATTATGGTAGTTAGTCATCCCAAAGCATACAGAAGGACCCCCAGTGTGGCAGAGCTGAGACTCTCTCTGTGTCTTTGAGGGGTGTAACCGGAGCTTCCTCTTTTCAAAGAGGACAATTGACAAATAAGAAAATAAAGCAGCCCAGGCTGGGTTTAAATGTTTGCTTGTGTCAGATATGACAGCACTAATGCAGATTTTGACTATTAATATTAATATTTTAAAATCACTATATATTCCAGAAAAAAATTAATAAATAAATCTGCATTAATGGTGACTCGATAGTGTCCGTAGGTGTGAGTGAATGTGTGTGTGTCTGTGTTGCCCTGTGAAGGACTGGCGTCCCCTCCAGGGTGTTTTTTGACTAATAATTTTCATCATATATAATTCAACTCTATTTAATCACATAATGTGGGACACAAGCATTTTCTTAAAGCGTTTGTCTAGACCTCTGTGAACACTGCAGATAAAACTCAGCTCATCACTGTGGGTGACTTCATTCAATTGCAGGCCGTGTGTTGCCTGGTTATATACTAGATAAATACTGAAGAAAAAAAGATGATATTGACCTTAACATTATATTTCATACCTTTTTAGTCCCATTTAACAATTTTTTTTTTTTAAGAGTAAATAGTTTCCCTTTTTATGATTAAAGGCTAAGCACCACTTAATGGACCTCCGTGAATATTTCACATTATTTTAGTTACTGACAGATAGAAGTATGAATTAAAATCAATTTGCTTTAAAACTGACAATTTTATTAAATTGACGGAAAAACCCGAGCTCGCTACGGAAATTCTTGAACGCGACCGTGACGTCACTGGTGGACAACAGCTGAACAACGCCGCGGTAAAACACCGTTATGACAGTATCTAGCTAAATAACCAACATTATTCATGACAATAGCCTAGCAATAAGCTAATCTCAAATTTAGAGGTACCGTTATTCTTGTAAATGTGATCGAAGTCGAACTCGAATTCATCCGACACTATAAACCTCCGTAATGCAGCTACGTAGCCGAGTATAATCTGAGACACCGAGTTTAGCGAGTCAAGCTAACGTTAACTAACACCAACTAAAACAGGCGAAGTGAGTGTCCTTACCCTGTTTACCTCCATGTTACAGAGGCTCTTGAACACCTTTCGTTGGTGTCCTTACATGCCCATATTGTTGGAAAAGCGCCAGTGAAATGAGCTACAGATAACGGAGTGAGTGGATGGTCCTTTCCAAAGTGTCCGTTTAAAGTGGACAAATTTTGTCCATTTTCTGGATATTTTGGGATCTTTGGGCCATTTGTTCACAGATGTCCCACTGTACATTGAATGATTGCAGCCAAAAACAACACACCTTTTCGTCATTTTGCATTAAATTAAGTGCAGCTTCTAGAGTTGTTGTCCACCATCTACGTCACAGGCAAGACGCCTATTAGAGTTTCCGAACCCCTGGGATCAGTTTCTCTAACATTTTACCTGAGCATGTTCTGCAGGGTGTTAGGAATTATATGAAAATATCAGCTACATATATTCTTCCCTTTAGGATTCAGTTACAGTAAGAGCCCTGTTCGAAACCAAATGTTTTTTTGGAGTAAATCCTGATGTGGTATCTGACCTTGCACATTAGCAATAAATATTGTTATTAAATAATAATGTAGTGAACAAAGTAGTGCTTTGGGCTGTTTTGGTTGAAGTGCCAGCGTGGCCCTGCATCTTAAAGTCTCTGCTTTTCATCCAGTTTGCCGTTTTATATGTGATTCCACTCAAAAAATAAGTAGTTTTGGTCGAAATATAGCTACCGAATGAACAAATATTAATGACAGTACAGATATTCATATTTTTCAGCACCATATTTGAATCAATCTGTAGCGTAGTTACCCCAAGTTCCAGCCACTTTAATTACAATATTGGAAATCTTAGCTAACTGTAAATAAATAGAAGTACTTTACTCACTCAAATCAACATTTTTCAGGAGTCAAATGTGTGTAGATTAATGTCCGAGACTTGCTTGACTTTGAAAGAAAATATGTTTTTAGATAAAACGCTTTTGTTTAAGTAGGTGCCAATACTGCTAAGATTATTAGCGCCCCCTAACTTCGGCCACCTCCCCTGCTTGTGACAGTTAGACGAGACAGTTTTCTACCACATTCAGTGGTTTTGAGAGGTTTACAATGAGATTACGTTTGTCCTGTGTTGGTATCCGTACTCTACATGTAAGGATAACAATGGCGGTAGATTTTCCCCTCAGAGAAAAGGAAGCTAACCGCTAAGCTAACTTTACACTGAGGGAAATATCTGTCGCGAAATGGAAATGTGTTGTGTTCCACATGCAGTTTTACACACAAAGAATTACAACACTGTTAGAGATACTTAAATATTGTTTAGATGTGTGATTTCTTGCAAGACTGATGTTTAAATGCCCTACTAGGGCTTGATCTTACGTTTTATTGTTTTACCCAATGCGATTGGCGAAGAGAGAGAGCGGAAGTGCACATATACAGCAGGGGCCAGAATTAGGGGAAAGACTGATAGTTACATATTATATATCAATCGAACGGGCAGACTCTCAGAATTACGAGGATATAATATTATACTGTAAAATATATGATTACGGAATTAAAACAGAAACATACATTATTTTTTTTATTTCGTCAGATCTCTCCCTCATAAAAAAAAAAAAAAACGCTGCAACACGAGGCCTAAACAAACATAGCGTACCAGCACTTACCTTAGGCTTGAGTTTTTTCGTCAAACAGTTCGTTAGTAACGTTCGTGTTTGTGTAACAGCAGTTCAAAATAACGTACAACAAATTCGAAAAACAACATCCCCGTGGATCTCCACCATAGGCTCTCTCCCTTCCAACAACATGTCAATCAAGCCTGTAGACCAATCAGGGGCCACTTTATGGCGAAGCGCACCTCTAGGAGGCGGGACAAACACGGAAACACCATTAAGCAGAGCGCATGCGGTTTCAGTTTTCAATGGATCGTAGCACTTTCAAAATCTGACCAGACGGATTTACTTCCACAGACGACTCAACAACCAAAGCAACACATATGTTTTTAAAGTTTAGATTCCTTTCACTGGCTGCCTTTCCCCCACTGAAGACATTTAAACACAGGAGGTGTGTGAGAGAGTCTGCCTTGCTCTACAGCCAATCAGAGTGAAGCTCCCGCACCCCAACATGTCTGGCCTTAAAGGGGAAGAGTACTGAGTGTAGATATCAGAATTAAACAAGTTAAATTATAAAACACATCATAACAAAAGGATTTTCATTCAAATTTGCATTTAATTCTCTTTTAAATTTTTCATTTTGGAGATGATCCAAAGGTAATAATTTAACAGTTTTTACATCCTGAAACTGCACAATCTGGGGCAATATTTTCACAAAGCTGTGGGACGTGATACTGGTACCTGAGCCTAGGACTCTAGTCAGCTCATACACAAAACACCATCAGGGGGAGGCAAGTGTAGATCAGAAAGCATAACACATCAGTTATAGCTTGAAAAATCTTTTAAGTACAGGGTCTTAAATCCTGCTGGAAGTGCAAGAGGACGAACACTGAAAGTGTAAAACCAGCGCACTCGGGTCTGAAATGCATATTTACAGCGTGCTGCTGTGCTGTTATGTATTGAGTTCTCTATTATAGCGTGTTACAATGCAGCTTCTGTGGAGAAACGTGTAATATAAATATGATGTGAATATGACCCAGCATTACATTTCAGTACGTCAGAAATCCACAACATCTGGATTTATAGCCACTAGTCATTTCAAAGTTAACATGACTGGGGTGAATTTAATGATGTGCTCATCCCTGAAGAATGAGCAGCCGTGAAGAATGTGTGTCGAGGCAGATTGCTGGCTCTCGTGTGTCCGTCAAGGTGAAGAGCTGTCTTGAAAATGCTGAATTTAAAGTGCAGGGAGAAGATGCAAAAGTAAACAAATCAGACCCATCTTATTTAAATAAGGGAGCACTCAACTTGCTGTGCACCATTGATTTGTGCCTGACATTTACTCATTTGGCAACTGGCTTTCAACACAAGTACAACACAAGTATATTGCACAGTAGTAGGTGGCTAATAGGACGTGTGTGTGTGTGTGTGTGTGTGTGTGTGTGTGTGTGTACACCATGTCTCATTGTTGTTCTGTTGTTCTAATATTACAAACTAGTTCAAATTTTCTGAATATTTCTTAGCTTTTCTTTAACAAACTAATCATAGGAACCTCACAGGTGCGGGGACATTTATGGGACTGTATTAACACAGGTGACATTGTCATGGAATTGTGTGTGTGTGTGTGTGTGTGTGTGTGTGTGTGTGTTGGGGGCAGGGACCTGTATGGAGTGGATCAGACTCATCAGGTGTTGCTGAAGTTGTTTTTAAACAAATTAAATCAAATCAAATCAATAATTTGCTGTTAGTTCTGAGGTAAAATGGTCCACCCACAAAGCAGCAAGTACAGAAACATGTTTAAAATCTCTGTCTGATCATTCAGTGTCTGTGGAGCATCATTAACCTCTCACTGTCATTGACAAACAGGTAAAGACTAACTCACTGTGAGGAGAAACAAATGGATTGCAATTTATTGCTGCTTTTCCAATGCATAGCACCTACATTACTCTACTCTGTTTATTCATTATGCGAATGTGGTACCTGGTATTGAGAACAGGGTACTTTTATAATATATGCTCGCTTATGGTTCCAAGCAAGCCTAGAAGGGATTAGAATGTGATCTGTAAACCTTACAGAGAGCTGATTGGCCAGAGAGACCTGTGCCTTTACGCAGCGGAATGCAGACATCCAGCACAAACTTCCCAATTGTAGAAACTCCAAGCTAAAATAGTGGGCACCTTTATTTTATTCACAGCAGCGGTTTGTAAAATAACGCTGTGTTTATTTTAAGAGGTATAAATGCTCCTCGGATCTATGGCTGAAGAAAACAATCCAGCGGGAGCTGACTGGTGCAACTAGGAATGAAAAAATACTGAGTTCTGTAAATTTATTTGCTAAACTGCATATACACGATGAGTAAACAATGCTTAAATATGCCACCACCGTTGTGGTTTCTAAAACCCACTGTTCATCTTAGAGACAGTGTTTAATGACATCACCGGCTACATTTCTGAGGCGGTGGAGCTGTGGCAGTGGAAATTGAACCAGGATCCAAGTCCCAAAGAATGAATAGAGCGGATTAGATTGGACTAGTATAGTACCATGCAGTGGGAAAGCCCCATATAATTAAAGAACTGTACAAAAAAGAGTTCTACAAACACACCTGTAGAACTACATGTAGGTCATGTAATGGGCTTTATAAAGGGACAATAACTAAATATAGAAGGAAGGTATTGAATTCTCTGGCTAGTGAGTTAACCGAGTTCACAACTGTAATTAAAAACACTGTATAAAAGTGAGTTTACAAAGCAATGTCTGTAAATGAGTGGAAAAACAAACTGGCTCGGTTCGATATGCTAGTCTTTCTCTCTCTGCTCACGGCAGAGGCATGAGGAGTATATTTAGACAATGGCAAGAACTACAAATGTTGAAAAGCATGAACCGAGATGAGGATATTGCTCTGTTCCTGCTCCATAGGAGGGTAATGTTGATATATTTTTGTTGTTTCAGGTCACTTAAGGTGGACATGGGCTAAGGGCTAACTACATCACAGACAGTGCTACAGAACTAAGCAATTCCAGTTACAAATGAGTTTCTGTGGTAATTAAAACAGTGAATAAAAACTCACATACAAGTTAAACTTCAGCAGTTATTTTCCCTCAAACACACCGTTCTACCTTAAAAGACATGGAGCTTAGAACTGAGTTTCCCCACAATCGTAGACATTCCCTTTATGGTACTACTTTGAAACCTGGAGAGTTAGAGTGTAAGCTACTGTCATTCATTCGTTCATTGTCTGTAACCCTTATCCAGTCCAGGGTCACGGTGGGTCCAGAGCCTACCCGGAATCACTGGGTGCTAAACTACTCTCAATTAAATTACATTTCTATAAACCTCCACATAAAATGTGAAAGAGAAAGTGGCAGAGAGGGGAGAAAGACCTGTTCTTTCAAACTCATCACTAAGAAAAAGAAAGTTTGTATGTTTTTCCTCTTCATGGGTAACGTTCGAGTCTTTAATCCGAAGCTGACAGCTGACAGTTGTCAGAGCCACAGAGAACTCAGTCAGTTTATTTGTGTAGCCTGCCAGGTGAGGATGAAGTCATCAATCACTATCTTGTGGCCTATCATTAAGTGCAGCAGCATGTAAATTAGCATATTATATTAAAGAGCCAGTGCCTATTTTAAGAACAATCGCATTGTTTAAAGCTTGCTAAGTTAATAATATTTGCGCATGAGCTGTCAGGTACACAATTGAGTGCTTAGTTTCTTGCACACGTTAACATTTTAAGATCCCAGTGTAAGCATGGATATAGTCATTGTGAAGCTGCATATGGACATGAATGGCCACCGTATGGAGTCATGTCAATACACAGATACCTTCAGCATTGTCACATTTAATATGTAAAGTATGCATATTATTAATTCAGGTTACATTTAATAATATTTCCAAATAAAGTGGCAACAAACCATTCAGTGCTGGTACTGACAAGGAAATTAACAACAATACACAGTCTTTAATAATCTCTGAAACACCACATTATCTGTAGCCCTTATCCAGTTCAGGGTCGCGGTGAGTCCGGAGCCTACCCGCAATCACTGGGTGCAAGGCGGGAACACACCCTGGAGGGGGCGCCAGTCCTTTGTAGGATGACACATTCACACCTATGGACACTTTTGAGTCGCCAATCCACCTACCAACGTAGGAAGGAAGAAACACACCAAATTCCTCACAGACAGTCAACCGAGGTGAGGTTTGAACCCCAAAGACCCTGGAGCTGTGCGACACTATCTGCAGTGCCATGGCGCCGAAATGTAGCGTTACATTATGCTTTTTCACATTTTTTACTCTTATTAGCTCTATCTTTATATATGATGTTGATGATGCTATTCCCAAATCCATCTTTTGCTGTTTGTATGATTTAATTCTTTGCTATTTCTGGGCACCCAGAAATATCTTGTATGTAAAACCTTGGATATAATAATGTTGTAGATAAAATGCCAATTTAACCCACACACAGTGGCTACTCTGATGGAGTCTCTCTCTCTCGCTTTCTCAAAACATAAATAAATATATAAATAAAAATGCCAACCCAAAAATGATTAGTGGGATAACCCTAGTACTCGATCAATCCTCCAAAATCTGCTGGTGTATTTGAGTGGACAAATATTGTTGCTCCATAAAATAAGAGCAGTGATAAATATGTTGGCTGCTGATGGGCTCTTTCAAGCTGTTCTTCTGAACAACACAGACCTCCAGCTTGTGACAAACTCAAGCATCCGTCAGCATTCCCTTACAGCAGCAGACTGTCACACAGCGAGATTAATGAGCAAAGAGCTTCTGATTAATCACAGCTCTTTGTCACTGCATTTTAATAGACCAGGAAACACTGTGCTGTATTATATTACACATTATTAAAGTATTATCTCATTTATATAGTTGTAAATAGAGCTTATGCGCTTGTCATTAGGTCCATAAGTCGGTTTACACTGCTAATGCAATGAAAAAAGCTTCTATGTGTATGTCAGGCCAGTTGTATATGAACATATAAGATAAATTATCAACGAGACTTGGATAAAATATTTCTCTGTCCTCTAATACTGTCCATTATTCCGTTGGCATATTATATTATTTTCAAAAAAATAATAATAAAAGTGAGCTCCTCGGTTTCAGACGTCTATAACACATTGTGTGAAAATAAAATCCTTACCCACCTCAAGACCTGTCTCAGATATATCTACATTTCTGTCTCACTCCAAGCAAATGTGTGCATTCCCAGACAAATTAACTGCTACAAATATGCTAACAGACCTCAATGTTGTTTCATAACTCAAACTCCTCCAAGGTTGATTTAAAGACGACATTCAGGATTTAAATTAAAAAACAAGATGTTCCCTCACTGTTTGCTTGCTCTCTCTAATGTGTTTAGTAATCCCCAGTGTCAGTAACAAGTACAAAAACAAAGCGGCTCGGTCAGACATGCTAGGCTATCGCTCTCTCTGCTAAGAACTGCTGAGAGCCATTCAAATGTTGAAAATCAAGACAAGGGATGAGGACATTGCATTATTCCTGATTCATAGGTGAGTAATATTTGCTACTTTTAGCTGCTTTAGATTGTTTTAGAATTAACCCACTCTCTGTTCCAGAGACTGCTAACGGCATGAAAGTAAACACACTGAAAGTGCTAAAAACAAAACAACCTGAGCTACAAATGAGTTTCTGTGGTAATTCAAACAGTGAATAAAAACGTAGACAAGTTACATTTCATCCACGTACAAACAACAGGCATTTTTCTCCTCAAACACACCATTCCTCCTTAAAAGATGCTGCACTTCTGAATGTAAACAAACCAGAGAGAACTGCAGTTCTCCACCATTGTGCATTGTTTTTAAACCTGTTTTACTTTATTTTTTTAGAATCCTAACTGGAACCTGACAAGCCAAGCCTGTGTTATACGGACTTTCCATCAATACAGCAATGAACATAATGTAATATATCTATATCTATCTGGAGTTTTTAAACCCTGTGTCCACTCTCTGTCCACTCTGTGAGACACTCCTCCCTCGTTGGTTCACCTTGTAGATGTAAAGTCAGAGACAGTAGCTCATCTGTCGCTGCACAGTGTGTGTCGCTCGTCCTCTAGTCCTTCATCAGTGACACAGGACGCTGTCGGATGGATGTTTTTGGTCGGTGGACTGTTCTCAGTCCAGACACTGAGGGGTTTAAAACTCCAGCAGCACTGCTGTGTCTGATCCACTCTACACCAGCACAACACACACTAACACCACCACCACGTCAGTGTCACTGCAGCGCTGAGAATGATCCACCACCACATCACACCTGCTCTGTAGGGGTCCTGAGCGCTGAAGAACAGGGGGAAAGGAGGTTAACAATTTATACAGACTCAGTTCTGTAGAAACAAGGAGGTGGTCATACACTAATAGTGTTGATTTAACACTGGTGAATTTACTGTGTAAAGTAATTGATTATCAGTGTATATCGATTGCTACAAATATTTAAAAAATGTATTATTATTATTATTATTAACCACACACTGCTATTCAAGTGTAGACTCGTGTTGGTATGATCACAAAATGAGAGTATGTATTTCCTAAGAGTCAGTCTTAAGTAAACTCACGTCTTCCCAGTAAACAAGGAACGTCTCTGGACGTTCAAAATAGGTCTAAAAGTAGTCTGTCCGTCAAGGACATATTTTAAACATCAATGGACGCCCAAAATCCATCTTAATAAGTTAGTTAAGTGGTGACCAATCGATAACGTCAGTGGACGTCCAAAACGCGTTTTATACAAGTCATTAATTTCGGGACCAATTAATAACGTCAATGGACGTCCAAAATACGTCTAATAGTCGTCTTTTCAGTGTCTGTGTTTGGACGTCTTTTCAACTTTCATTTTCAACCTTAAGAGAGCGTTGATTAGACGGCAGTCATTACGTTATTTCAACGTTGAATCAACGACTAATTGTTTACTGGGTTTTATTTATTTATTTATATTTTTAAATTAATTCCGCGCCTGCGCATTAGAGCCGAGGACTCAGCAGTGTTCAGGACCGCCCCTGGTACATAGAGAATACAAAAGAGTGTCCGACACCTCAACGAACAACAAAGGTGAAAACAGGTGGCCACCGACAACGACACGGACTCGTCCACTGCCTCTGAGTGAGGGCTAAATGAATTCAGAGCCGTGTAAAAGTGCCCTGTTCTCGTAGCTCCAAAGAAGAGGCGATGTAAACGCGGAGGAGTCTAATCAGAATATCCTCCGAGGACAGGTTGTAGAGCGTTTGCACAGCTAACTGATGCCACGGGGTTTCTTTTGTCGCCATCTAAACCTGTTCGCGCTAGGCTGTCTCCGCTGAACAGGATTCCTCAGATTACACAACATGCCTTGCCTTCCCACACTGCGACAAAACGCGTTCACGTTAACGGGGGCACGTGGACAGAGGGGTGTATGAGAGACTGCTGCTCAGTATTTTACACGCTGCAGTGGTCGGTGTCTTCGCAGAGAGGAGAGGTATGGATCACGCGAATGATTTTTCCTCCTCCAATTGCCCCTTTTCTCTTATTTGTGTCGATGATGTAAATAAAAACACCCGTGGAGAACGAGCCACGTAAAATACAGCACCAGTGCCAGCAGTTTGTACTCAGTTCCTCACCCAACACTGCTTCTGAGATCAAAGGTATTAATAGGGAGTTTTCCCCTCAGGCCCCTCCCCATTTCTGCAGTAACAGCTTTTACTCGTGGTTGGCTTTACGTTGGAAACGTAGTTCTGTGTTTATTTATTTAGTGTACTACTGTTGTCATTGTACAGGCTACAGCCAACTGTTACCACCGCATTTAACCTATATGTGGCAACACACACACTCATAGACCACTAGGGGCAGTGTGCACTCAAACACTGCCATCCCCAGCGCCCAGGGAGCAGCTCTGTGTTGGGTTCCTTGCTCAAGTGTGGTTCTGTGGATGTTTACCGAGGAAACAGCACCGTTCCTTCAGTCCCCACCCACCCCCTCCCTTGAATTTCAGCCCCCCCCCCCCCTTTTTTTTTTTTTATTAATTGGTCACCATGACTCTGACACATTTTTAGTAGGACATCACAATTATGGCTAACTATTTAAAGGTGCAATATCACACTTTTGGAAACAATCATTATAGCAGCTAACAGCTTATTTGTGTGTAAAGATACACTGAAATAAACCATCCTCCTAAGCATTTTGAATTATCGTTGTGTACGATAGTTGCTCTATAAATAAACGTGCCCTGTCTTGCCTAAGCAGAAAAATGAAGTCACACACCCTTTGTGTGTGTGTTCAGCTCCTGTTTTCATAATCACGATGGATGCCCCACTTTTTGTTTTGTCCTCCTTAAGTGACAAGACAGCAATGTGCTTACGAGAGGGTGAGTTATTCACACACAGATCATACACAAGCTTCAGTAATCGACTTATTTCACTCCTGTGTTGTTGTAGTGTGTAAGAGACTACACACACAAACTAAACATTCCTCCGTCTCAGTCGTTATCCCCCTGTTTACAGGTGAATAATCTGACCCTGCTGTTGTCTGAAAGTGTGAGAGAGGTTTCCATACCACCGCGATGCTGAGGCCGAACACGGTGTATGGAGTATAGCGCTACTTTGGGATGTGGCCTGAGCTCCTCTACTGACTGACACAGGAAAAAAAAAGAGCTCCGTTTACAAACAAGACACGGATAAACGGGTCAGAGCTCCATATTATATTTCTTTAATTTTATCGTCTAAACGAGGAACTTAAAAGTGTCGACTGAAATGATAAAACACTGTAAATATCACCGTTTGTATTTGAGTTGTATGTTTGAGTAATGAGTAGGTCCCCAATATGGCAGCTACTCTGTACGGTGATGACAGCTGCAACCCATGAATACATTTGTTCTTAATGAAAACCTAAGTGGTTTTTACAATGCAATTTAGTGAGCGCATGCACAAAAATAAAATTAGTTGTTAAACATATATTTACCAGCTTCTTATTCACATTTGTTTCCACCTTAAAATCGATGTTCAGGTAAAAAAAAAATACCTTCTGAAGATATTTCCCCATCATTTTGTGGTTCTCAAGTCTGTTTACGTCCCTGAAACCAGTCTAATATCTTGTACCTCTCAGTGTCTGTAAATGACTAAAAATGGCATCTGGACTTGTTTAGACGGCTAAGAGACGTCCAAATGTTGAAAACAATGAACCAAGGCGAGGATGTTGCTCTATTCCTGCTCCGTAGGTTGTAATAATGACATTGTTTCAGATCACTTAAGGTGGAAATGTCTCCAAATTCAGCAGACTGCTAACTGCATGAACACAATCACAGATTATAGTGCTACAAAACAAAACAACTCGAGTTATAACTGAGTTTCTGTGGTAGTTAGAGCAGTGAATCTACACTCACAGACATGTTAAAATAAGTAAGCTAAGTAAAAACAACAGTCAAATCTTTCCTCAAACCTACCGTTCCACCGTAAGAGATGTTGAGCTTCTGAACAGAGTCTCCCTGCAATCGTTGATGTTCCCTTTAAGGTAGAATGGTATGGTTATCATTGAATTAGTTATTTATTTAATTATTTTTACATAAAGACAGTGAGTCATTCGCCTGGTCATGTCCGTATCTGTCGTATGTACGGCTTCAGCTTCCTGTTGTCTGTCTGAAAGTCTGAACCACAAAATAAAACTTATTAACATTCCATATCTGTTGCTGGACTGAAAACATTCCATGAATGAAATATCCAGCTTCCTGCGGGCAGTGTGCTGTGAATATTAATCAAGGAAAATGATGACTAACACAAGATGAGCCAGTATTTTTCTGATCCACTCGTAACAGCGCAACACACAAGCATGCCCACTACATCATTATCTTAAATAGTTTGCCATAATCATCTACTAATTATTCCACATTTATGATGTGCTCCTTATTAAAACTGAGTTAAAATCCTGGTGAGAAAGAAGCCCAGTTGATTCTCAGTGAAATGTGTTTTCTGTTGTCAGCTCCATAGAGTGGACTATGGTCAAATTTACAGTGCACCAATGACATGCTTCTCTACAAGTCATTTACAAGATAAGATGAAAAATGTCCTATGGCAGTCCATTATTACAAACCTATTGTGCTACTCCCTGTTGACTAAGGCTGTACCTAACCCCCGGCACCTGTTCCATGTGGATTCGAGTAGTAGACCGTACCCAGCCCTAAAGGCACCGTTAATGCATGCTCAGTGTCACCAGTTCTGAGTGGACTTTGAACACTACATCAACTGTCTGCACTATCAACAGACACAAATTCACAGTGACCTCCCTGGTGACTAAGGTCATACTTAGCCCCACTGGCACTGGTTATTTTTTGGCTAACTACAAGTATTCATATGGAGCCAGACGGCTTACACACTGTACTAAATAAACACAAACATTTTTTATACTTCTTGCACAGTCACCATTCAATTACTCTTTTACTACGTCTATTTTTACTGTACACACCTCCACTAGAATTAAAGGGAACTAATTATGAACAACACATTATAGGAGTGTACTATCACATTCATTTGATCATCTGGAGCTCCTACCAACCCACAAACTAAAATAAAACAGCCCAGTCAACCCAGCTTTTGTGGCTTGTCTAAGTTTGAGGACATGATAAAAAGAGTCACTGATTTTTCTGTCTAGTGCAGATAGCAGGCACTTCAGAGTTGTCCTCCTCGGCGAAATCTTTTTAATCTCAGCACTGGACCCGCATTTATATGGGAAACAAAGACAAGGTTAATCCTAGCAAAACAGTAGAGCGTGTGTGGAGCAATAGGTTTACTGATTAAATACGCCACAAACTAAAAGCCTGACAAACTAAAAGCCAGACTTTCTGCTCTTCGTGCCTCAGTCATGGGCTCTCAGACTTGAACGTTTGAGGTAAAAAATAAAAACTTGAAACTAGTTTCTCTGACTGTTTAAACATGGATTAAAAATGTGTCGTTTGAGTCGTGTGGTATTTGACCCAAGCCTGTCACAAACCTTTTATTAAGCCCCTAGGACCTATGTTAACTTGTGAAAAATGGGTATAAGAAGAGTTTCTCTCATTTAATCTCACTTATAGGACACTGTACACACTACAACACTCCCTAATGGTGCTTTTCCACTGCGTAGGATCGGCTCGCTTTTAGCTTTTCCATTAGCACAGCTCCCCTACGAAATGGAGCCAATGTCGTCACCACAGGCTTTGAAAAACAAATCAATGTCTGCGGAAAAGTAAGGTGCGGTTTACTTGTGTGTTCATGTGTTGTTTTATTTGGCTCCACACCCCAGTTCTCACAGATCAGTTTTCCTTGTTGCACGTTCGGCTTTTGCTGGAGGTTTTCATCTGCCATCAGTTTGTGCTAGAGCTCTGTATTTTGTGGTCATTGACAGGTGTCTCTGGCCAATCAGAGCTCTGTAGGGGTTAGATGTTGTGATTTAGTACCTACTGAAATCAGTTGGAACCGTAACCCTACAGCAACTGAAGGTAACAGTGGAAAAGCAAAGAGCCGTGTCGTTCGAGTCGAGGCGAGCCCGGTAGGTTCCATGCAGTGGAAAAGCTCCATAAGTGTAAAGTGAGGCTTTGATCAATGATTCCTCCTCCTGTCCTGCTTGGTGTAGCCAATAGTTCTGTCAGGCGGCAGATGGGAACAGGGCAGGAATGATGTAGAGCACAGCAGTCTCCGTCTAAAGCAGTCCACTCACTGCATCTCAGTGATTAATAGAATTGTTTTTATTCTTTTCCATGATGCAACAGAAGTTGTTTCTTCAGAGCGATGTGAATGTTCTCCACTCGGGAGCTACATTATAGATATTTTAAAGATGTGTTTTAAGAGTCAAGTTTACTTGACCAAGCGCAAGGGTCGAATATCAATTTATCGACAACAGATTAAAAAACTGAGCCCAAGGCATAATCCACACACCAGCCGAGACTATGGAATCAGCCACGATACAAAAGTCTTAGTCTCACACTTTTGAGAGAAGCTGTGGATGGTTTTTAAAAAGGAATGGTTACACACTTTCAAACATTTTTCAGACTGTCGGTGAAATGAACAATCATTCAGACACATTTTGCCGTAATCATACAAAACAATGAACACAAAACACAGAGAAAGATGCGAAAGAAAAACATTAAAAACAAATGTAGCACCTTTATTTTGAAAGGAGACATCAGTACAACATTATACTCTTGATTTAGTCTTGGTCTTTGTAGGACTTCCAACATCATTCATTCATTCATTATCTGTAACCCTTGTCCAGTTCAGGGTCGCGGTGGGTCCAGAGCCTACCTGGAATCATTGGGCGCAAGGCGGGAATACACCCTGGAGGGGGAGCCAGTCCTTCACAGGGCAACACACACATACATACACACATTCACTCACACCTACGAACACTTTTGAGTCTACAATCCACCTACCAACGTGTGTTTTTGGACTGTGGGAGGAAACCGGAGCACCCGGAGGAAACCCACACAGACACAGGGAGAACACACCTCACTCCTCACAGACAGTCACCCGGAGGAAACCCACACAGACACAGGGAGAACACACCACACTCCTCACAGACAGTCACCCGGAGGAAACCCACGCGGACACAGGGAGAACACACCACACTCCTCACAGACAGTCACCCAGAGGAAACCCACGCGGACACAGGGAGAACACACCACACTCCTCACAGACAGTCACCCGGAGGAAACCCACGCGGACACAGGGAGAACACACCACACTCCTCACAGACAGTCACCCGGAGGAAACCCACGCAGACACAGGGAGAACACACCACACTCCTCACAGACAGTCACCCGGAGGAAACCCACGCCGACACAGGGATAACACACCACACTCCTCACAGACAGTCACCCGGAGGAAACCCACACAGACACAGGGAGAACACACCTCACTCCTCACAAACAGTCACCCGGAGGAAACCCACGCAGACACAGAGAGAACACACCACACTACTCACAGACAGTCACCCGGAGGAAACCCACGCGGACACAGGGAGAACACACCACACTCCTCACAGACAGTCACCCGGAGGAAACCCACGCAGACACAGGGAGAACACACCTCACTCCTCACAGACAGTCACCCGGAGGAAACCCACGCAGACACAGGGAGAACACACCACACTCCTCACAGACAGTCACCCGGAGGAAACCCACGCAGACACAGGGAGAACACACCACACTCCTCACAGACAGTCACCCTGAGGAAACCCACGCAGACACAGAGAGAACACACCACACTCCTCACAGACAGTCACCTGGAGGAAACCCACGCGGACACAGGGAGAACACACCACACTCCTCACAGACAGTCACCCGGAGGAAACCCACGCAGACACAGGGATAACACACCACACTCCTCACAGACAGTCACCCGGAGGAAACCCACACAGACACAGGGAGAACACACCTCACTCCTCACAAACAGTCACCCGGAGGAAACCCACGCAGACACAGAGAGAACACACCACACTACTCACAGACAGTCACCCGGAGGAAACCCACGCGGACACAGGGAGAACACACCACACTCCTCACAGACAGTCACCCGGAGGAAACCCACGCGGACACAGGGAGAACACACCTCACTCCTCACAGACAGTCACCCGGAGGAAACCCACGCAGACACAGGGAGAACACACCACACTCCTCACAGACAGTCACCCTGAGGAAACCCACGCAGACACAGAGAGAACACACCACACTCCTCACAGACAGTCACCTGGAGGAAACCCACGCGGACACAGGGAGAACACACCTCACTCCTCACAGACAGTCACCCGGAGGAAATCCACGCGGACACAGGGAGAACACACCACACTCCTCACAGACAGTCACCCGGAGGAAACCCACGCGGACACAGGGAGAACACACCACACTCCTCACAGACAGTCACCCGGAGGAAACCCACGCCGACACAGGGAGAACACACCACACTCCTCACAGACAGTCACCCGGAGGAAACCCACGCCGACACAGGGAGAACACACCACACTCCTCACAGACTCACCCGGAGGAAACCCACGCGGACACAGGGAGAACACACCACACTCCTCACAGACAGTCACCCGGAGGAAACCCACGCCGACACAGGGAGAACACACCACACTCCTCACAGACAGTCACCCGGAGGAAACCCACGCGGACACAGGGAGAACACACCACACTCCTCACAGACAGTCACCCGGAGGAAACCCACGCGGACACAGGGAGAACACACCACACTCCTCACAGACAGTCACCCGGAGGAAACCCACGCAGACACAGAGAGAACACACCACACTCCTCACAGACAGTCACCCGGAGGAAACCCACGCGGACACAGGGAGAACACACCACACTCCTCACAGACAGTCACCCAGAGGAAACCCACGCCGACACAGGGAGAACACACCACACTCCTCACAGACAGTCACCCGGAGGAAACCCACGCAGACACAGGGAGAACACACCACACTCCTCACAGACAGTCACCCGGAGGAAACCCACGCAGACACAGAGAGAACACACCACACTCCTCACAGACAGTCACCCGGAGGAAACCCACGCGGACACAGGGAGAACACACCACACTCCTCACAGACAGTCACCCAGAGGAAACCCACGCCGACACAGGGAGAACACACCACACTCCTCACAGACAGTCACCCGGAGGAAACCCACGCAGACACAGGGAGAACACACCACACTCCTCACAGACAGTCACCCGGAGGAAACCCACGCAGACACAGAGAGAACACACCACACTCCTCACAGACAGTCACCCGGAGGAAACCCTCGCGGACACAGGGAGAACACACCACACTCCTCACAGGCAGTCACCCGGAGGAAACCCACGCGGACACAGGGAGAACACACCACACTCCTCACAGACAGTCACCCGGAGGAAACCCACGCAGACACAGAGAGAACACACCACACTCCTCACAGACAGTCACCCGGAGGAAACCCACGCGGACACAGGGAGAACACACCACACTCCTCACAGGCAGTCACCCGGAGGAAACCCTCGCGGACACAGGGAGAATACACCACACTCCTCACAGACAGTCACCCGGAGGAAACCCACGCAGACACAGAGAGAACACACCACACTCCTCACAGTCAACATGGAGCGGGACTTGAACTCACAACCTCCAGGTCCCTGGAGGTGTGTGACTGCGACTCTACCTGCTGCACCACTGTGCCACCCATGAACGAATAAATGTATTTTAAATCTTTTAAACTAAAACCTGAACTGAACAGATTCTTCATTTCGTATATTGAATATGCAGAGTGCTGTTATTTAAATTCTATTGCATCTCAGCCTTGATGGGAGTAAAAAAAACAAACAAAAAATAACACACACACCCACACACACACATTGAACGTTTCAGACGTGAATGTTGAGTTGAGTGAAGTTGCTGTTGCTTTACTCCACCCACACCTTTTTTCCTGCCAGTCCAGGAGATAGATCAGTGACCTTCTGTTCCCTCTCCTGCTTCTCTAGCCTCGTATAGGTTTGTTGAGCCAAGATCAGTACCATGCTGGGTGAGGATAAGTGTACACACTTTTAGAATGCGTTTCGCAGCTTATTTATCTTAAGTATGTGGTACTGATAGGCTTTTCTGGAAGTGGGTTTTGTAATTTGTAATTATATCTATTAAATTATATGTATTAAACTGTTTAAAATAAAGCCTCATGTAATTAGATTTTTTAGCAGATATGTTTTACCCAGCTACAGGCAAAAACAGTATAAGTATTTATTATTAATAGACATATTAACGACAGATAAACTACAGTAGTGTCCTCCCCGTGGGTTTGAACTGTGGTAAATATATGTTTTGCAAATTTATGAAGTCTGTTTCACTGTGATAACATTGGTTATGGCTGATAACATGGTTTTGACATTTCATAGCCATTTTTGACACTGAAACAGATCATGTATTAATATTATATAATTATATTTAAATTGTGTAACAAAATGGTGAAAATAACTTCACAGGGCTTCACGTCATTTAAAATCTTCTGTTTTATTAGGAGACGTCTGTCCTGAAAGTACACACCAATCTCCTCCAAACAACACGCTGCACGACTGAGAGGGAGTGTTTTTGTCTCTCAGTGCCTCCCTATGGACCACAAATCGAGTCATAATTCTGCGGAAAGGTGGAAGAAACAGGGACAGGAGGATAAAGACTAGAGTCACACACACACACAGAGAGAAGGAGAGAGAGAGAGAGAGAGCGAGACAGAGCCAGAGAGAGAGAAAGATACAGAGAGTTAAGCTTGACACAGACAATGAACACAGAAGTTATGGCAAGACAGACAGGCAAGACATTTCAGGGAATGCTGCAATGAGCTGCATAATTTATCCAAAGGGAAAATAGTGCAGAGGGACTGGAGCCATGGCTGTGTGAAAGTATGTAGATATGTGTCTGTGTGAGAGTTACCAAAGTGACACCAATAAAAAAATCAGTACATTATTCGTAGTGAAAGTTCACCTTGTGAGAGTGATATTTTAAAGGAGATTGCTTTAATTCATGTCATTAATTTTGAAGTGAATTTGCAAGTAAATGATGTTAGAAGTGGGTGGCGCAGGTGGTGTCTCTGTCACAGCTCCAGGGTCCTGGATGTTGTGGGTTTGAGTCCCGCTCCGGGTGACTGTCTGTGAGGAGTGTGGTGTGTTCTCTTTGTGTCTGTGTGGGTTTCCTCCGGGTGACTGTCTGTGAGGAGTGTGGTGTGTTCTCCCTGTGTCTGCGTGGGTTTCCTCCTGGTGACTGTCTGTGAGGAGTGTGGTGTGTTCTCCCTGTGTCTGCGTGGGTTTCCTCCTGGTGACTGTCTGTGAGGAGTGTGGTGTGTTCTCCCTGTGTCTGCGTGGGTTTCCTCCGGGTGACTGTCTGTGAGGAGTGTGGTGTGTTCTCCCTGTGTCTGCGTGGGTTTCCTCCTGGTGACTGTCTGTGAGGAGTGTGGTGTGTTCTCCCTGTGTCTGCGTGGGTTTCCTCCGGGTGACTGTCTGTGAGGAGTGTGGTGTGTTCTCCCTGTGTCTGCGTGGGTTTCCTCCGGGTGACTGTCTGTGAGGAGTGTGGTGTGTTCTCCCTGTGTCTGCGTGGGTTTCCTCCGGGTGACTGTCTGTGAGGAGTGTGGTGTGTTCTCCCTGTGTCTGCGTGGGTTTCCTCCGGGTGACTGTCTGTGAGGAGTGTGGTGTGTTCTCTCTGTGTCTACGGGGGTTTCCTCCGGGTGACTGTCTGTGAGGAGTGTGGTGTGTTCTCCCTGTGTCTGCGTGGGTTTCCTTCGGGTTACTGTCTGTGAGGAGTATGTTGTGTTCTCCCTGTGTCTGCGTGGGTTTCCTCCTGGTGACTGTCTGTGAGGAGTGTGGTGTGTTCTCTCTGTGTCTACATGGGTTTCCTCCGGGTGACTGTCTGTGAGGAGTGGGTGTGTTCTCCATGTGTCTGCGTGGGTTTCCTCCGGGTTACTGTCTGGGAGAAGTGTGGTGTGTTCTCCCTGTATCTGTGTGGGTTTCCTCCGGGTTACTGTCTGGGAGAAGTGTGGTGTGTTCTCCCTGTATCTGTGTGGGTTTGTGCAGATACACTGAGGCACTCTGAGCCAATCAGAATGGAACCGGCACAATCCTGACAGTGAGGCCATCTTAATGTACTAAAGGAATCAGACTCTCCATCTATCTGTGGGCAGAGCGTCTGTGACTGAGACTAGGTTTAATCTTGTGTTGCTGTTTGTTGAATAATTACGTACACACACACACCAGTGTGCAGAACATGACTTCCCCAGGACTAATTGATTGATTCATTCATTCATTGTCTGTAACCCTTATCCAGTTCAGGTGGGTCCAGAGCCTACCTGGAATCATTGGGCGCAAGGCGGGAATACACCCTGGAGGGGGCGCCAGTCCTTCACAGGGCGACACACACACACACACGACTGATTGATCCACAGTTTAAATGAATTACCAACAAATCCAGCTAAAGAAATAAATGAAATCTTATTTCCTCAGTGCACTGACTTTGCTGTGAGTGTAGGGAGGCATTCAAATGTCACGCTTAAGGTAATTCTATTACAAAGAACAGTTAAAGCTGACCTTCAGGACGTGCTTCCGTCGTGGAGATTCACGTTCATAGCACTTTTAACCACCGCTCCGATGAAGGGGACCTTTACGGTTTTCTAGGACTGAGCAGGACAAACGGCTAAATATAAAAATGAAAAATGTAATTTGCATTGGATCCTGATCAGTTTCGAGTTTAACACAGAACTCAACACACGGGATTCCCTTGGAATTCTCCACCCGATGAAGTGCTCTCCAACAAGAAACCCATGCCTGCATTATTCCAGCCTCAGAAATCCGATTAGAACAGAACTAAATGAAGATCTCTAGTGTTTACTTTCAAAGTTGAATGAGAAATACCTGATTTAAAGGTTCATACCGTGGCGTCTGACTCCACATAATGAAGATACATTATTTAGTAGCACTTGGGCTGGTTTGGTTTATGAGCTTTCTGCTCACAAGAGCTGCGCTGTAAAAGCTGCACCATGTGGTGGTCACAAACAAACAAAGATAACCAATGTTTTAATCGTTTTATATCAGAGCTGAATAAAAGCAGTGTGTTTGCTAGAGGTAATGGCTGCTTAATTTTATTAATAATATATATGTATTTTACAATTGCCTGTAAATGGGAGTGAGATTGGTGCAGAGGTCTTTTTTAGGCAGTTGGTGTGCTATGGATGGGGCTGGGCACCGCAGCATACTGCAGTGCTCAGAGCTTTCAGCACACCCACTCTCTCTTGTTCTCCCTCCGTCCATCCTTTACACACTACACTACCCCCCCCCTCGATCCACCACCCTCTCTCGCTTTCTCACTCTCCCCACGTCCACGCTGCTATTCCTCTGCCCTACATTACATTTTAGGGGGTTTCTCTTTAACACACACTTTCTTACACCATCCCCCTGCAGTGATTTCTTGCTTATTTCTCTCTCTCAGTCAGTGGATGCGCAGAAATACACTTGGCCAGGAGGTGAGTAATGAAGCGCCCTGGGCTGGTACAAAGCAGGGAGCATCTGCACCACTACAGCTGAAGATTAATCAGGGCGCGGAGCATCTCTGAACAGAGCTACAGTCGTTCTCCAAACGTGTGATGATGGGGAATATCAGTTAACATCTGTCGTGCAAACGTGATCACACTTTCACAAAGCGCCTCCAAAATGTAATATATATTTACTGTATGCAGCCAATCAAACGATTCTGTCAACTGATACACATCGCCTCATCACACAAGGCTCTGTCAGTTAAGATCAGTGCTATTAGTTACACACCACAACGTCAGCAGTTATTACAGAGACAAACTAGCGCTGGGGAACGTTAGCCTTCTGGAATGCTACATTTCTACACTAGAAAGTTTAATAAAAGTGTACTGTTTTATAAGAATCTTTAAGTATTTAATAAGAAGTGTAACACATTCTCCCAGGTTTACTCATAGAATCACTTAGGAATCCCCAAGAGAGGTGCCCTTTCTCATGTTGACACATTCAGGGACTGATCCACAAGGGGCGCTGTTGTGCTCATAATGATCTTATTAGAAAACATACCAGTTGAAATATAGTAAGAATGAATGGTGTTGTGGTAATGAACACAGACGTCGATTCAGAATTGTGTGTGAAGCCATGACTCTGAGTCACAGTACACTGTCATCACTGCAGTTAACGCACAAAAGGCTTAAAGACCCTTTCAGTGAAAGTCACTTCTTTTTTCTGTTGCGGACATGTTTTAATGGTGTTATTTTATGTGGGGACTAAGCAAAAAACTAATTCTCACTTTGAAACTGCGCTAAACACACTCTCACACACACGGGTGAGTTCAGACGACCAGAGTTCCTGAAGGGAGTAACCAAGGGGCCCATCAGGTGCATGCGACTAGCGCAGGGTTAAACCTATAAACACAGACTTTACTGAATGAAGGAAAGGGCTTAGTGTTACGTCTTTAAAGCAGTTAGGAGTTTTTTTTATTTGTTTGTTTTAAAATAACTTCTAAATATACAATTTTAATAAACTGAGATGCAGTTTTAGGAGTTTAATCAATGTTTAATCAATGTGTATAAATGTGTGTGTGTGTGTGTGTGTGTGTGTATAAATGTGTGTGTGTGTGTGTGTGTGTGTGTATGTGTGTATAAATGTGTGTGTGTGTGTATAAATGTGTGTGTGTATAAATGTGTGTGTGTGTGTATAAATGTGTGTGTGTGTGGGTGGGTCGGGTATTAAAGTTGCAAGAAACAATTTTACAAAACTGCAGCACACTTACTTTTGTATTTATGACGCTAAGCATTAACCCTCACAAAGCACCCAGAGTTCAGTCTCCTCCACTGCTCCTCAACACCAGCACAACTCCACAGAACAGGACGGCATCGTTCTCTCTCTCAACCAAGACTCTCAGCTTCTTTAAATCAGTTCAACATCAGAAAAAAACAAAGTGCATCACAGCGTTCCCTTCGTCATAGAGTCCACTCCAACAGCAGCTCGTTTTACTTACCACATGCGCTTTCGTCTCAACAGGAAACTTAGCTTCAGGCCAAAAGCCTCAGAGGAGAGACGCCTCTCTTTTCCAACATATGACTGCAGACCTTTTGTAGAGTCCTTGGTAGAGTCCTTTTTTTAAAAATAATATTTCTTACACTTTCACTGCGGCTGAATGCAGACACTTTGAGGCTGGAGAGAAACAGCCAAAGTCTGTTTATGTGGAGGGCGTAGAGTAAAATCACAGATGCATCCACACTGCAGGCATTTTTTTTTCTCCCTCACTGCCTCTGCTGCAGTTTTATTGCTTTACTAGCAGATAGTGTCCCCTGATTGGCTGAGAGGCTCCTTGGCAGTGTAAGCCCTTTTCTGGGGCAGTTCCTGATGCCTATCAAAAGATTTCCCGCCCACCTTTGAGTGCACATAGGCACCGCCATGCATTACATAGGACTACGGCAAAGGGAGGGCTGCTGAGCGCCGCAATATTAGGTGCAGTGCAGGGGAATAAACATGAAGACCAAGGATGAGACAACACGTCCTCAGCAGAAAGGCAGAAAGCATGAGGTGTAGAATGAGAGGGGGATAAAAGGAAGAATGTAAAAGTGTAAGCCTTGGTAAGTATGGATTTTGGTGTGTTACAGATCGCCCCGTGAAAGACGTAAGCACATGAAGGGGTGAGAAACGGCCCTGTGATTTGTTATACCTCCCTCCACTCACTGCAGGGCAGCTCATCTGTCGTGCTGCAGTGTGTGTGTGTGCATTTCTGTTTTGCTGAGAGCTGGGTGGGAGTTGGGGGGGGGGGTGTTTGAAGGCAGTGGTATCAAGAAAAAGAGGGGGAAAAAAATAAAGACAGCAGATGTGAAGAGCCAGTGCTTTCTTCTTATCAATTATTAACTCTGCTCCTTTGTCCTGGAAGATTATAAATCATTACAGTGCCCTATTTCAACTACAACATTAAAAAAAACATTATAATTACAATAACACACTTTATTTATATATACATTCAATAACATTAACATTATAACATTGTATTTCATTCAAATAGCTAAGATGCAAAAACAGGATACACATATATATAAAATGTGTGTGTGTGTGTGTGTGGTTAATGTAATAGTGATCTCGGCCAGAGTTCCCAAATAAACACTTGTTTTGCCGATATTTATCTACTCTCTTAGCATTAATGCTACTACGAATGAAGAGGAGCAGATATATTTTCAAAATAATGTTTTAAACACTAGATACACCACAAATATTGTTGATTCCAAAAGTAAAACCAGTGATGTATTAATCTCTAACCAAGAGCACAACAAAATAATAAAAAAAAAAAACCCTGGACCCCACGGATAAGATTCCAGTACAAACACAACACATCGTGAAACTGAGAAATATTTTTGTAATCTGAATTTGTATTTGATGCCAGTGTCATTTTGTATTTGATGGAGCATGTTTACCATTGTGTAGCATCACCTCTTCTTCTAAAACAACATTTTGTAAACATTTGGGAACTGAGGAGACCAGTCGTTGTGGTTTTGAAAGTGAAATCTTTTCCTGTTCTTGTTTGTTATAGGATTTCAGCTGCTGAACAGTTCGAGGTCCCCGTTATAGTGTTTTCTGTTTCATAATGCGCCATTTGTTTTCACTGGGTGACAGGTCTGGACGGGTTAGCACCCGGTCGCTGTTGCAGTTCATGAAGAATGTTGATTAGCTTTGTCTAAGCAAGGCCTTCAAAGGAAAACTTCAAAGAAAACGATACTGTCTGGATGGCAGTGTATATATATCAGAATGACATGTCGTTCACCATTTTCATAGGTTTGCTAGGTGTGAGGTCACTCGCGCCATGTGTATTCATGCAGCACAATACTGTTACGAATGCTGCCTTTTGAACTGTGCCCTTATAACAAACCGCATGGTGCCTTTCCTCTTTAGCCAAAACAGTGATGATTTACAAAAAAGGCACATTTCCGCTTGAGCTCCAGAGAAGGTAACAGTGTTCCTGGATCCTACTTATACAAGGTGGCTTCTTCACATTTGTGGGTTTTCATTTGCATTGGAGGATGCAGTTTGGGAAGTGTTCCTCGGCTCCTGCAGTGATTTCCACTACAGAGTCATGTCTTTTATGAAGTTTTTATGTGTTTTTATGAAGTTGCACCTGAGGGCACGAAGATCACAAACCACCAACACTGGCTTTGGGCTTTGTCCCTCGCGTATGGAGATTTGAAAAATGAATAGTTGAATTCATGAATAGTTTCCCACACAGTATTTCACAGAACGGTGAACTGAGCCCCATCAAAGACTCAACCTCTTTGAAATGTTCTTTTTAATGTCACTCACCTTTTGCCAAATGTATTTATTTATTTATTGGTAGCAGCATTTCTGTACACAGCTCTACTAATATTCTGTGGATCCATAACAACTTTTTTAAATACAAGTTACTGGCATCATATTCAAAATGGACATATTTTTCAAATAAACAATTAAGTTTCTCAGTTTCAATATTTGAAATGTGGTCTTTGTACTATTTCTAGTTTAATGGAGGGTTTAAATGATTTGTGTCCCAACTTTTCTGGGAAAGAGGTTTCTAATTAAAGTCACTCAACTCATTTCTGTAAGTTTTCCTCAACACTGATCCCACACAAAGCTTGAAATATTTACACAAACAGGCACTGGGCAAATGATAGCAATAATGGACACTGTGTGGTGCACAATTAACATTAGATACTGAGTATTATAAGCAATGATGCACATTAAGTATAAAAAAAGCACATATCTAACATTTCCGTACTCACTGGGAGATTGAATTCTATAATTCAATAACTCTATGTACATTTAGTGCACATTATTCTAATTGAACTTTTGCAGATGACAATACAAAATATGTTTATGATTTCCAGCTCAGAATAATGTAGAATATAATGTATACACTTCGCCTTAATCGTTCAGAAGGTGGTCATTTACCCCACGAAATGCTGGTGATGGTGAAAATGTTAACACTGCTACCTATATATTATAGAAGAAATATAAATATAACTAAACCAGATTAAAGAGCACTTGGTTTCAGACTAAACCTAGGTACTGAGACATCTAAAGGCATTTATACTGTACCTGAGTTCATTCATTCATTATCTGTAACCCTTATCCAATTCAGGGTCACGGTGGGTCCAGAGCCTACCTGGAATCATTGGGCGCAAGGCAGGAATACACCCTGGAGGGGGCGCCAGTCCTTCACAGGGATACACACACACACACACACACACATTCACTCACACCTACGGACAATTTTGCAGTCGTTTTTGGACGTGGGAGGAACACACCACGCAGACACAGGGAGAACACACCACACTCCTCACAGACAGTCACCCGGAGCCGGACTCGAACCCACAACCTCCAGGTCCCTGGAGCTGTGTGACTGCGACACCTACCTGCTGCGCCACCGTGCCGCCCTGTACCTGAGTTGTTATTATTAAATGTATTGTTATGATTGAATCACTAATACATAAAGGTAGCAGCATTTTAAGGGTCTAATAAGTCTCATCATATCATAAAATATTTGTACAATCCAATAAAAGATAAAAAGGGCTAAGGTGTTATTCTCTTTGCTTGCTTTGTAAAGCTACGGGAAGTTTGTTTATTCTCATATTTGAAATGTATAATGTATAATACAAAGTGGTTGGTGTTTCAGACAGTGATTATTATGAAAACTCATCGCTCAAAAAAACATAGTCTTTGATTAATTCCCAACTGAGCCACTGCCCTTTAACAGATCCCGATGTTGTCTCTTAATGTTGAAGGATGATTCGTGGTTCTGTGAATGAGTTTAAAGGAAACTGTGTGAGGAAATATTTTTATAAATAATTAGTTTGTTCTCTAAAGTGTAAAACTGTACCATAACTTACCTTGGTTTTAAGATTTGATGCCATCGTTCTCTGTCAATGATTAGTCCTCACCTGAAAGTAATAGAAAGTAAGAACAGTCTGTTTGCTTCACTCAGTAACAACATCAAAACACTAGGGTTGAATCTCAAATACCTCCCTCCACCCTATATAGTACACAATGTGGGTCATAAACCAGTGATTTTTCACTCAGAAAGTGCATTGTATGTTGTATAATTAAATCATCCCTATCCCTGTGTAACTTTAGCAGTACTGGTTTAATAATCTGTGAAGTGCACTATGGGAGTAGGGTGGTGTTGGGACAGAGTGTATTTTATAAGCAGTGGCAGCATGTTAGAAACCAACAGAACACTGGTGAATGTTCCTGCTGCTTCTCACTGAAAGTTGTTTTCTGAGGTTCTTCCATCCATACACTCCATAATGCCCAAAATGTTGTTTACGACAGAGAACATGGAGCCCAAGGTCCATGACATGCGGGCTGAGGGAGAGAGACACTAGAGGACGCTAAATAAAGGACGCTAATAATGTATTTCTAAATAACAAGGGCTTACCTTTTATCTGATCCTCAGATGAAGGTTCTGACTTTTTAAGTAATGCTCCATTCTCATCATTTCCTGAATTGAAGAAGGGAGCAGTGAGATTTAGAAGATGCTGGAACGTTATGATTTATTGTTTTATTATTGGGAGGAAACCCACACAGACACAGGGAGAACACACCACACTCCTCATTTTATTATATTTATACGTTCATAAAATCTTTATAAATATATGTTTATAATTTCTGTATTAATGCATATGTATTAAAAATGATCAAGAAAACGTGTTAAATATTGATAAAGCACTAAGTTTCTCAAATAAATCCGACCTATACACCGTCACTCTCCGTGTTTGTGGATGTTTCGTTTACTGCATCGTTTACACAGCATCTGTCCTTTACATTGTGTGAAAGTCTCATGATGAAAGAACCAATAGAAATGCTCCAAAATGACTGTTAATTAAATCTTTTTACATTCACTTCCATTGAAAGCTTAGAAGGTTTTTTTTCCCTTCTCCTGTAAAGATACTATTTTGGGAGATGCATGTTTTAATGTGACAGGGAGGGTATGTCAGCGCAGACCAGATTAAACGCTGTAAGAGATACAGTATATAGGTGACGTAAACACACAGTAACATTCAGTACTGAGTCACATTTCGTATTTATTTATTTAAACACAAAAATCAAATGCAGAAAAGTTGAAATTACAATTATTAAATCCTTTCTATATTTCATACTTTTCCAACAAAAACTGATTTAACAGCTTTTTTATTATTCATTGTATACATTACTTTGATGTGTAATAGTGTATTATTATTATTATCACTAGTAGCTAGTATATTTTAAAGATAATAACTGAGATTTACGTTTAAGAGAGACACTAGAGGACGCTAATAATGTATTTCTAAAAAACAAGGGCTCACCTTTTATCTGATCCTCAGAGGAAGGTTCTGACTTTTTAAGTAACGCTCCATTCTCATCTTTTTCTGAATTAAAACATTGTGGAGAGAAACACGTTGAGACACAGTGAAGAAGAAGGGAGCAGTGAGATTTAAAAGATGCTGGAACGTTATGATCATTGTTTTATTGTTTTCTTTCACCTATTGTTTCTCTTTTCATGAAACAACTTTATAAACTAGACTCTACCTTTAGGAGGCTGTGATCCATTGCGTTTCCTCAGTGGTGACTTCTCGACTTGAAAGAAAAGGAAATGTAACAGATTTATAAACAAGTGGAGACAGAGACTGTATCAGAGAATACATCATTTTACAAACTACATCAAACTCACTGTGAATAAATACCTTTGAATGATGTAAATCCAGTCTCTTTAGATTCTTCTTGGAGAAAACGTAAAGCAGAATTAGCTTTTGTAATGTATCAATGTAAATTTAAAACCATGTGTAATCCGTATTTGCTCAGAAACGTTCCTTATATTAAATTAATTTAAATAACTGATATAAAGTCATTTAACCCCTGTTTAACCAACGCAGCCTACAACTCGATTTAAACAGAGCACGCAGTCACACATTTCTCCAAATGAAACTTGCCTTTCTCCAGATCCGCAGACGTAGGAAGGTCTTCATTGAGTGCCACTGCACTCTCATCGAGTTCTGGAAAAAATCACAGTAGAAAGAATCGTGTTAAATTAATACTACGTTAAATGTCCATCCATCCATCCATTATCTGTAACCCTTATCCAGTTCAGGGTCGCGGTGGGTCCAGAGCCTACCTGGAATCATTGGGCGCAAGGCAGGAATACACCCTGGAGGGGGCGCCAGTCCTTCACAGGGCAACACACACACACACACACATTCACTCACACACTCACACCTACGGACATTTTAAGTCGCCAATCCACCTACCAACATGTGTTTTTGGACTGTGGGAGGAAACCGGAGCACCCGGAGGAAACCCACGCAGACACAGGGAGAACACACCACACCCCTCACAGACAGTCACTCGGAGGAAACCCACGCAGACACAGGGAGAACACACCACACTCCTCACAGACAGTCACCCGGAGGAAACACACACAGACACAGGAAGAGCACACCACACTCCTCACAGACAGTCACCTGGAGGAAACCCACGCAGACACAGGGAGAACACACCACACTCCTCACAGACAGTCACCTGGAGGAAACCCACGCAGACACAGGGAGAACACACCACACTCCTCACAGACAGTCACCCGGAGGAAACCCACGCAGACACAGGGAGAACACACCACACTCCTCACAGACAGTCACCCGGAGGAAACAATGTGTCCTTCAAATCCCTCTGACCACTGTGCAGGACTTGTGTATGTCATTCCCAAGACGAACTGACACTGTATCGGCCGCAAAAGGAGGCCCTACACCACACTAATAAATTACTGTGGTCTAAAACCAGGTGTTTCACTTTCATTGTCCACCCCCTGTGCATGTGCAAATGGACCAATGTGTAGTAAGAAGGAAGTCATTTCAATGTTTTGTCTGATCTGTGTATATTCTTAACTCTGTATCGTGGTTTACACAGAGCAGCCATAACAGCGTAATTAATGACAAGAAGTCGTTTAAATAAAATCTCTAAAACAGTTCTACACTAATGGAGATATTAAATGAATTAATATCACTAATGAAAAGACACTGAAGACACTGCACAAGTAAAAAGGGCAGAAATGTCTGCAGAACAGCGGATGGACTGCAGGGTGTAGTTGAAGAAATAAAATGTGCTGATGGGTGGTGAATGGAGTTGTGAATGTAGAAATAAGGAGGTGGTTGTAATGTTATGGCTCATTAATGTCTACTTTACCATAAACTGGTTAATAATAATAAATATTTATGGGCTATGGTCGTGAATGAAGTGTTATGACTTTCACCATATTTTTTTATTTATTACAGTGTGCTTTTACACATGCTGCCACTAGATGGAGTTAGAGCACATCCACTTTTTTCCCTTTATTCCTTTCAAAGACGTTCTCTTTCTGCATTTTTGCAGGATGCAGATCTGAGACATTTTTCTAACGTCTTGGATTTGGACATTTTTCGTAGTGGTGAGTTTAAAAATGATATTTCAAACGCACTGTCACTGAGAAAACGAGCTGAATTTGGTGAATAAGGAGTTAATCATCGTTGGTGTATGATCACGTGGTAATTCAATTGGGAAACGCTTTCCTCTTAAATAAAGAAACTAATAAAGCTTTCAAATTATAAATAAATATTTAATTATTTAATTTGTATGAGTGGAACCTTTAAATTGAAATTCTGACACTGGTATGTTTCCATAGTTACCATAGTTACATGTTGCATCATTTAACAACAAATAAACAAATAATACACAAACAAAAAAAGGCTTGTTCTAAATGGTAATATAATTAATTCAGTTGCACTTTTTAAGGTGGAATGGAAAACACTTAAAAGCCCACATTTCTGATTAAAGATTTAAACCATTGTTAGCAAATTAGCTAACAGTAACAAATAAAACAGCCTCACAGTACCTTCCATATCAAGTGGAGATCCGTTTTCTGTCAGATATTCCTCTAAAGGGGAACTAGTTTCTGCGAGAAAAGACAGATATCATTATTCTTCCAAAACATTTTAATAAAGATTAAGACAACAAGAAAATGCAGTGATTTGCAAAGCTCAGAGCTTTTTATTCCCAATGGAACACAGAGCAAACACCAGATGCTGAAAGAGACATTTTTCAATTTCAAGAAAAAATATTAACTCGTTTAGAAACTGATGGCAGCAACACGTCTCAAAACGGTTAAGACACAGGTAACAAACGTCCGGAAGGTACTGGGTACAAAAAGCACTTTAGAGAGGCAGAGTCTTTCAGAGGGAAAGATGGGCTGAGGTTCTGCAAAAATTGAACAATTTTCCTCAGAATACAATTGTGAAGATGTTGAATATCCCACCATCTAAGTTACAAAATACAATCAAATGTTTAGAGAATCTGGAGAAATCCCTGTGCGCAAGGGACAAGGTCGATGATCAATACTCGATGTTCATGATCTTCAGGCCCTCACTCTATTAAAAACAGGCCTGATTCCGTATTGGAAATCACTGCAGGGGCTAAGGACCTCACTGTTTGTGAACACACACAATCCACAAGACTTGTATCATGCAGAGAAAAAGCCGTACGTCCACACGATCCAGAAACGTACCGGTCTTTCCTGGGCAAAGCTCATTTTAAAGGGACTGAGTCCTTGTATATTTCAGCGAGCCAATGTTAGACCACATACGGCATCAACCACAACAGCATGGCTTTGCATGAAGAACAGCCCTGGTGCTGGAGTTGCCTTCCTGCAGTGCCGACCTCATTTGGCGCAGGACGAGATGAAATAAGTCCAGCAAAGACCCAGGACTGTTGAGCAGCTGAATCCTTCATGAGACAAACATTAGACAACACTCCTCTCCCAAAACTCCAGCAGTGGGTCTCTTCACTTCCCAGATGTTTACAGACTGTTGTTAAAAGAGGGGACACTACGCAGTGAGAGACACTGCCCTGTCCCAACTTTAGTGAGATGCTGCCATCAAGCTCTAAACGAATTCATTTTCATCATCATCTGATGAGTGTCCTGTGTTCTACTGTGAACACAATGCGGGTCTGAGATTCACAAACCACTACATGCTGTTCAAATTTGCATTTAATTTACATTTTACACAACGTCCCAAATGAATGGAATTGGGGCTTTATACTGAACAACAACATTAATGAGTAATAAAACCTCGGAAACGTACTTGTCTTTGAGCTATTCATGGAAATAAACAAGTCCTCTTTCACCACCTCCATTTTCCCTGCTGATTAAAGAAACACTTTTATTTCAATTATGGAAACAGAGTGGCGTCAAATTCATAAAATGATATTGTCTTTAAAGTCCATTGCTTTGATATTTGGGCAATGAAAAACAGACCTTTTAAATAACTCAGATAATGGATGTCCATTGCACTCTTACATTAATCAGCTTTGGAACTGTTTAACACCTGGAATATTTCAGTTATGATTCTTACTTGATTTGCGGGTTAGTCTCAGGACAATGCACCCAATGATCAACAAGGCGATGAAGCAGATAACACACCCAGAAATGGAAAGGAGGATTTTCCGTTTTAAGACTGTAATTATGAAACATATAAAAAGATGTTAGCATAGCTTTTTGGATTCATACGAGGTCCTATCAGTTTGTTTGTGTGTACTGCCTTTGCTTTCGTTCAAAATGTTTAATCAAACGATTTAATGCATTAATTTAATTCGTAACTCACCAATATTATTGGCTTTGAAACCCTCGCTGAAGGAGGAGTAATGTGGCCGTTCCGTTCTGTTGCCCCTGCACTTGTATTCACTTTTGAAGGTCTCTTCAGTGGCCTTCACACTGTACGTACCCTCAGTTGTAGTCTGTTCAAACACTCCATCCTTAAACCAGGTGTAGTTCCATTCCATCTCCTCATTCACTTCACATTTCAGAGTGAGACTGTCCACAGACATAATATCAGACCACCTGGTCTCCAGAGAAAGTGCAGAAGGCGAACGAGCTAAAAGTGCACCCCAAAATAAATAAATAAACAAATATAAATACAATTAAACATTGGGAGTTAGAGCTTACACCTTTTCTTCACCATCTTTGAGAACTTGACACCCTGAGCGAGCCAAATGTGAAAAACACTCAGCGGTATCACGTGATTCCTTCAGACAAACCCATAATTTGACTAGACTCTTTTATAAATCAAACCTAACCCACTCTAAAGGGACCACATTAGTCCACCTTTAAATTTCACATTCTGAGACATGCAGATTTTTTATTTCTTTCATCAAAAATTCGAATCTGATTTTCTGGAACTTACCTTGAACAGAGAGTTTAAATCCTGTACTTGATGCTTTTGACCGCGGTCTGTTTGGAAGTTCAGTTTCACAAGTGTAACTTCCCTGGTGGGCGCTTACCACAGACAGAATCGAGAGAACAGTTCTATTTACGTTAGTTTTATCATCACTCTGAATCTTCTGTGAATTTTTTAACCAGGTATATTTCCAGTCTACGGACTTCTCTGGAGTATCACAAATCAGTGTGATTTTCTCATCAGTAAACACACTGTCCCATTCTACACTCCGATTTACTTTTGGCTGCGGTGGATCTAAAGAAAGAGAGAGAATTCACTATATTTTATTAATAAAAAGAATTTAGCTTCCAAATATTTCATATCGTAAACCAGAGGTAAACAGACCTTACCTTTGACAGTTAAAGTGTGACTGAAGGGAGATGAAAAACGAATGCCTCCTCGTTTCACATTACACGAGTATGTGCCTGTGTGCTGAGTCTGTGCAGAGAGGATGGTGTAACCTGATTTCTTTGTGTCAATGTTTAATGTTTTGGATTTGTCTTGGCCTAGGTACCAGTGGTATTCCCAGTCAGAAGATGATTCCTGAACTCCACAGGTAAGTGTGACCTGCTCTCCAGTGTAGATAACTTGGACAGGGGGGGTTTGACTCAGGAGTAGAGTCGGTTCGGCTGCTGCAAAAGTGACGTCGAAGAAAAACATTACCATCAACTAAGAGTATGTTCTTTACTTAAATAAAACTGAACAGAAGCTAATCCAGACACTTGGACACATGCTGTAAAACTGAACATCCTTGTTCTTTAATCGGGGGGCAGCCTTGGCCTAATGGTTAGAGGAAAGGGCTTGGAGCCAGTGCCCTTGAGCGCATATATATTTATATGTTCCAATGTATCGCCATAAAAAAGAACCTGATTTTGTTTACAACTTTAACATTCTTAAGAATTACTTTTAAAAATAACAGAATCTATGACACGACGCCTGAAGAAGGAAGTTCAAACCAATGACAGTGAAATGCTCCGTGATGTAATACCAAAGCTGGAAATGAGTTTAGGAACTTTAAGTTTAATAAATAAAGGCTTTAATAAATACTTCACAAAGTTGATACAGGTTTCATAAAAACTCACCGTAAACAGTCAGTGAATATTCTGTGCTCTTTCTGATTGTCTGTTTTCTGTTCTGAAGCTCTGTCTGACAGATGTAACGTCCACTATCTTCTGGTTTTAAGGCCTGGATTGACAGGACGTCTTTATTTTCCCCAGACATTTCTGTACCGTTTCTGAACCAGGTATAGATCCAGCCTGAGGTTTTATCTGGATTCTCACATTTCAGAGTCACTTTTTCACCAGGGAAGGCCTGTTTCCACCCAGACGTCTGAGTCACTTTTGGTACAGGGGGCTCTACAAGAGAAGGACACGTTTTTATTTGTTCATTCAATCAATCCAATGACTTTAGTTTGAGGTAGAGTGTGTTTGGAAGTTAATCACAGCGCTTTTTCCACATTATGTTATTTTACAGCCTTATCCTAAAATGGATTGAATTAGTTTTTCCCTCATAATTCTACACACAGTTCCCCACGATGACAAACGAGGGTCTGATGAAACAAAGATTGAACACTTTGGCCTGAATGTCAAGCGTCAGGTCCAGAGGACACCCAGCACGGCTCATCACCCTGGACAATGCCATCCCTACAGTGAAGCATGGTGGTGGCAGCATCCTGCTGTGGGGATGTTTTTCAGCAGCAGGAACTGAAAAGCTAGTCAGGGCCGAGGGAAAGATGAATGCAGCAATGTACAGAGACATCCTTGAAGAAGACCTGCCCCAGAGCGCTCTGGACCTCAGTCTGGGGAGAAGGTTCATCTTCTAACATGACAGCGGCTCTTAGCACGAGTCTAGGTAACAAAGGAGTGGCTTTGACTCTGTGAATGTTCCTGAGTGGCTCAGCCAGAGCCCAGACTTCAACCAAGCTGAACATTTCTGGAGAGATCTGAAAATGACTGTGCACCGATGTTCCCCATTCCACCTGGTGGAGCTTGAGAGGTTCTGCAAAGTAGAATGGGAGAAACCACCCAAAATAGCTGTGCCAAGCTTTTAGCATCCCACTCAAAAAGACTGTAATTGAGGCTGTAATTGCTGCTAAAGGTACTTCAATAAAGTACTGAGCAAAGGCTGTGAATACTTATGAACATGTGATCTTTTTTGTTTTTTTATTTTTAATAAATTTGCAAAATGGCGGCACGGTGGCGCAGCAGGTAGGTGTCGGAGTCACACAGCTCCAGGGTCCTGGAGGTTGTGGGTTCGATTCACGCTCCGGGTGACTGTTTGTGAGAAGTGTGGTGTGTTCTCCCTGTGTCTGCGTGGGTTTCCTCCAGGTGACTGTCTGTGAGGAGTGTGGTGTGTTCTCCCTGTGTCTGCGTGGGTTTCCTCCAGGTGACTGTCTGTGAGGAGTGTGGTGTGTTCTCCCTGTGTCTGCGTGGGTTTCCTCCGGGTGACTGTCTGTGAGGAGTGTGGTGTGTTCTCCCTGTGTCTGCGTGGGTTTCCTCCGGGTGACTGTCTGTGAGGAGTGTGGTGTGTTCTCCCTGTGTCTGCGTGGGTTTCCTCCGGGTGACTGTCTGTGAGGAGTGTGGTGTGTTCTCCCTGTGTCTGCGTGGGTTTCCTCCGGGTGCTCCGGTTTCCTCCTATGCTCCAAAGACACACGTTGGTAGGTGGATTGGCGACTCAAATCTGTCCATAGGTGTGAGTGTGTGTGTGTGTGTGTTGCCCTGTGAAGGACTGGCGCCCCCTCCAGGGTGTATTCCCGCCTTGCGCCCAATGATTCCAGGTAGGCTCTGGACCCACCACGACCCTGAACTGGATAAGGGTTACAGATAATGAGTGAATGAATGAATACAATTTGCTAAATTTTCACTTTGTAATTGTGGGGAACTGTGTGTAGAATTATGAGGGATATAATGAATTCACTCCATTTTGGAATAAGGCTGTAACAACAATGGAGAAAAAGTGCAGTGATGTGACAACTTTCCGGACGCACAGTAGGTCTAAAGAAATAGAGAGCAGTCGATCTATTTAATTACCCCTTCATTAATAATAATAAGAAGAAGAATTTAGCTTCCAAATATTTCATATCGTAAACCAGAGGTAAACAGACCTTACCTTTGACAGTTAAAGTGTGACTGGAGGGAGATGGAAACTGAAGGCCTCCTCGTTTCACATTACACGAGTATGTGCCTGTGTGCTGAGTCTGTGCAGAGAGGATGGTGTAACCTGATTTCTTTGTGTCACTGTTTAATGTTTTGGATTTGTCTTGGCCTAGGTACCAGTGGTATTCCCAGTCAGAAGATGGTTCCTGGACTCCACAGGTAAGTGTGACCTGCTCTCCAGTGTAGATAACTTGGACAGGGGGGTCTTGGCTCAGAAGTAGAGTCGGTTCGGCTGCTGCAAAAGTGACGTCGAAGAAAAACGTTACCATCAACTAAGAGTATGTTCTTAACTTAAATAAAACTGAAAACAGAAGCTAATCCAGACACTTGGACACATGCTGTAAAACTGAACGTCCTTGTTCTAAAGAGGGGCTAATTACAGAGAAATAAGAACAGACTTCCCCCATGTGACACTACATTACAATGCACAGCGTATACAACACATTGTGTAGATGTAACTCAGCCTTGTAGTGAAATGCAAGTTCATATCATTATTTGAGATTTAACTGAATAATGAATAAAACAACACCATGTTGCTCTCTTTCTCGATATATATCCTTTTCTTACGGGGGGGCCAGGGTTAGAGGACAGGGCTTGGTGCCAGAAAGTTGTTGGTTTGATTCTCGTGACCAAACATTCATGGCTGAACTGCCCTTGAGCGTTTACCTTTGTGTTCAAAATAATAGTATTGTGTTTAAAACATGAGTAAAGCTGAGAATCCTTAGAATAGTTATCATTTCCATGCACTGGGTACAATGCACATTATATTCTACTTTGATTGAAACGTTGATTGAAGAGGGGAGACCGTATAAACAGTGTCTGGAACGACCCATTCTTTTAAGTTGAACTCCACACTGCTATTATTTTGAACACACCCCTTTGACAATTAATTGTTCAGTTACTCAGACCAGGAGCATGTGTCTCAGGAATGTTGAGCCTGTTGGTTTTCTATGACACTACTTCATCCACTGGTAAATTATTTGTCATGCAGTACTATAAATTCTACCAAAAACAGTGATTGATCTGGTTAGTCATGTTGAACTGCTATTATTTTAAACATAACTCTAGATATATTTATATGTTCCAACGTATCGCCATAAAAATGAACCTGATTTCATTTACAACTTAAAATAACAGAATCTATGACACGACGCCTGAAGAAGGAAGTTCAAACCAATGACAGTGAAATGATCCGTGATGAAATACCAAAGCTGGAAATGACTTTAGGAACTTCGTGTTAAAACATTTAGGGCTTTAATAAATACTTCACAAAGTTGATACAGGTTTCATAAAAACTCACCGTAAACAGTCAGTGAATATTCTGTGCTCTTTCTGATTGTCTGTTTTCTGTTCTGAAGCTCTGTCTGACAGATGTAACGTCCATCATCTGTTGGTTTTAAGGTCTGGATTGACAGGACGTCTTTATTTTCCCCAGGAATTTGTGCAGAGTTTCTGAACCAGGTATAGATCCAGCCTGAGGTTTTGTCTGGATTCACACATTTCAGAGTCACTTTTTCACCAGGGAAGGCCTGTTTCCACCCAGACGTCTGAGTCACTTGTGGAACAGGGGGCTCTACAAGAGAAGGACACGTTTATTTGTTTAATGAAGAAGTTGCCAATGGATCGTTCATTCATTCAAATTACTTTTGTTTGAAGTAGGTCTAAAGAAATAGAGAGCAGTCGATCTGTTTAATTACCCCTTCATTAATAATAATATTAAGAAGAATTTAGCTTCCAAATATTTCATATCGTAACCCAGAGGTAAACAGACCTTACCTTTGACAGTTAAAGTGTGACTGGAGGGAGATGGAAACTGAAGGCCTCCTCGTTTCACATTACACGAGTATGTGCCTGTGTGCTGAGTCTGTGCAGAGAGGATGGTGTAACCTGATTTCTTTGTGTCACTGTTTAATGTTTTGGATTTGTCTTGGCCTAGGTACCAGTGGTATTCCCAGTCAGAAGATGGTTCCTGAACTCCACAGGTAAGTGTGACCTGCTCTCCAGTGTAGATAACTTGGACAGGGGGGTCTTGGCTCAGAAGTAGAGTCGGTTCGGCTGCTGCAAAAGTGACGTCGAAGAAAAACATTACCATCAACTAAGAGTATGTTCTTTACTTAAATAAAACTGAACAACAGAAGCTAATCCAGACACTTGGACACATGCTGTAAAACTGAACATCCTTGTTCTTTAATCGGGGGGCAGCCGTGGCCTAAAGTTTAGAGGAGAGGGTTTGGAGCCAGAAGATTATTGGTTTGATTCCTGTGACCAAACAGCCATTGACTGAAGTGCCCTTGAGCGCAGATATATTTATATTTTCCAACATATCGCCATAAAAATGAACCTGATTTCATTTACAACTTTAACATACTTAAGAATTACTTTAAAAAATAACAGAATCTATGACACGACGCCTGATACAGGTTTCATAAAAACTCACCATAAACAGTCAGTGAATATTCTGTGCTCTTTCTGATTGTCTGTTTTCTGCTCGGAAGCTCTGTCTGACAGATGTAACGTCCATCATCTGTTGGTTTTAAGGTCTGGATTGACAGGACGTCTTTATTTTCCCCAGGAATTTGTGCAGAATTCCTGAGCCAGGTATAGATCCAGCCTGAGGTTTTGTCTGGATTCTCACATTTCAGAGTCACTTTTTCACCAGGGAAGGCCTGTTTCCACCCAGACGTCTGAGTCACTTGTGGAACAGGGGGCTCTACAAGAGAAGGACACGTTTTTTTATTGAAAAGATTGATATGGCTCTCCAACCTCCACCTACCAACACATGTTCTTGGACTGTGAAAGGAAAGTGGACCATGGGGATAACCCCAAACTCCTGACAGTGACCCGATGGATCAAACAAACAAACCCAGAACCCTGCAGCTGTGTGGCAGTGACACTACCAATAGCACCACTGTTCTGCCCTAACAGCCCTCTTATTAAGACCAATAGATATATACATTTCTTGTTACTCTACTAAACCCAGCTGGACCAGATATCAGGCCAAAATAAAACAACTAATCTCACTTACAACTTTAATACGTTTATATGTTCTATATAGAAAAAATAAGAAGACAATATCAAGATGAAAATTCAAATATATTTGACAATAAAATTACATTAAAATTAGTGTGGTCTTTGTACAATGTCTTACAATGTTTTCAGAAAACTTACCCTTAACAGTCAGTGAATATTCTGTGCTCTTTCTGATTGTCTGTGGTCTGTTTTGAAGCTCTGTCTGACAGATGTAACGTACATTATCTTCTGGTTTTAAGGCCTGGATTGACAGGTCCTCTTTATTTTCCCCAGATATTTGTGCTGAATTTTTGAACCAGGTATAGATCCAGCCTGAGGTTTTGTCTGGATTCTCACATTTCAGAGTCACTTTTTCACCAACAAAGACCTCTTCCCATGTAAAAGTCTTAATCACTTTAGGTGTAGGAGGTTCTGGAAAAGAAAGAAACAATTTGTTTTATACTGCTGCAACATTACTAATGAATGTCTTATTTACAAGAACAAATAAGAGAAACTCCTCACAGACAGTCACCCGGAGGAAACCCACGCAGACACAGAGAGAACACACCTCACTCCTCACAGACAGTCACCCGGACGAAAACCCACGCAGACACAAAGAGAACACACCACACTCCTCACAGACAGTCACCCGGAGGAAACCCACGCAGACACAGGGAGAACACACCACACTCCTCACAGACAGTGACCCGGAGGAAACCCACGCAGACACAAGGAGAACACACCACACTCCTCACAGACAGTCACCCGGAGGAAACCCACGCAGACACAGAGAGAACACACCACACTCCTCACAGACAGTCACCCGGAGGAAACCCACGCAGACACAGGGAGAACACACCACACTCCTCACAGACAGTCACCCGGACGAAAACCCACGCAGACACAAAGAGAACACACCACACTCCTCACAGACAGTCACCCGGAGGAAACCCACGCAGACACAGGGAGAACACACCACACTCCTCACAGACAGTGACCCGGAGGAAACCCACGCAGACACAAGGAGAACACACCACACTCCTCACAGACAGTCACCCGGAGGAAACCCACGCAGACACAGAGAGAACACACCACACTCCTCACAGACAGTCACCCGGAGGAAACCCACGCAGACACAGGGAGAACACACCACACTCCTCACAGACAGTCACCCGGAGGAAACCCACGCAGACACAGAGAGAACACACCACACTCCTCACAGACAGTCACCCGGAGGAAACCCACGCAGACACAGGGAGAACACACCACACTCCTCACAGACAGTCACCCAGAGGAAACTCACGCAGACACAGGGAGAACACACCACACTCCTCACAGACAGTCACCCGGAGGAAACCCACACAGACACAGGGAGAACACACCACACTCCTCATAGACAGTCACCCGGAGGAAACTCACGCAGACACAGGGAGAACACACCACACTCCTCACAGACAGTCACCCGGAGGAAACCCACACAGACACAGGGAGAACACACCACACTCCTCACAGACAGTCACCCGGAGGAAACTCACGCAGACACAGGGAGAACACACCACACTCCTCATAGACAGTCACCCAGAGGAAACCCACGCAGACACAGGGAGAACACACCACACTCCTCACAGACAGTCACCCGGAGGAAACCCACGCAGACACAGAGAGAACACACCACACTCCTCACAGACAGTCACCCGGAGGAAACCCACGCAGACACAGAGAGAACACACCACACTCCTCACAGACAGTCACCCGGAGGAAACCCACGCAGACACAGAGAGAACATACCACACTCCTCACAGACAGTCACCCGGAGGAAACCCACGCAGACACAGAGAGAACACACCACACTCCTCACAGACAGTCACCCGGAGGAAACCCACGCAGACACAGAGAGAACACACCACACTCCTCAAAGACAGTCACTCAGAGGAGACCCATGCCGACACAGAGAGAACACACCACACTCCTCACAGACAGTCACCCGGAGGAAACCCACGCAGACACAAGGAGAACACACCACACTCCTCAAAGACAGTCACTCAGAGGAGACCCACGCAGACACAGAGAACACACCACACTCCGCACAGACAGTCACCCGGAGGAAACCCAAGCAGACACAGGGAGAACACACCACACTCCTCAAAGACAGTCACTCAGAGGAGACCCACGCAGACACAGAGAGAACACACCACACTCCTCACAGACAGTCACCCGGAGGAAACCCACGCAGACACAGGGAGAACACACCACACTCCTCACAGACAGTCACCCGGAGGAAACCCACGCAGACACAGAGAGAACACACCACACTCCTCAAAGACAGTCACTCAGAGGAGACCCACGCAGACACAGAGAGAACACACCGCACTCCTCACAGACAGTCACCCGGAGGAAACCCACGCAGACACAGAGAGAACACACCATACTCCTCACAGACAGTCACCCGGAGGAAACACACGCAGACACAGAGAGAACACACCACAATCCTCACAGACAGTCACCCGGAGGAAACCCACGCAGACACAGAGAGAACACACCACACTCCTCACAGATAGTCACCCGGAGGAAACCCACGCAGACACAGAGAGAACACACCACACTCCTCAAAGACAGTCACTCAGAGGAGACCCACGCAGACACAGAGAGAACACACCACACTCCTCACAGACAGTCACCCGGAGGAAACCCACGCAGACACAGAGAGAACACACCACACTCCTCAAAGACAGTCACTCGGAGGAGACCCACGCAGACACAGAGAGAACACACCCCACTCCTCACAGACAGTCACCCGGAGGAAACTCACGCAGACACAGGGAGAACACACCACACTCCTCACAGACAGTCACCCGGAGGAAACTCACGCAGACACAGGGAGAACACACCACACTCCTCATAGACAGTCACCCAGAGGAAACCCACGCAGACACAGGGAGAACACACCACACTCCTCACAGACAGTCACCCGGAGGAAACCCACGCAGACACAGGGAGAACACACCACACTCCTCACAGACAGTCACCCGGAGGAAACCCACGCAGACACAGGGAGAACACACCACACTCCTCACAGACAGTCACCCGGAGGAAACACACGCAGACACAGAGAGAACACACCACACTCCTCACAGACAGTCACCCGGAGGAAACCCACGCAGACACAGAGAGATCACACCACACTCCTCACAGACAGTCACCCGGAGGAAACTCACGCAGACACAGGGAGAACACACCACACTCCTCATAGACAGTCACCGGAGGAAACCCATGCAGACACAGGGAGAACACACCACACTCCTCACAGACAGTCACCCGGAGGAAACTCACGCAGACACAGGGAGAACACACCACACTCCTCACAGACAGTCACCCGGAGGAAACCCACGCAGACACAGAGAGAACACACCACACTCCTCAAAGACAGTCACTCAGAGGAGACCCACGCAGACACAGAGAGAACACACCACACTCCTCACAGACAGTCACCCGGAGGAAACACACGCAGACACAGAGAGAACACACCACACTCCTCACAGACAGTCACCCGGAGGAAACCCACGCAGACACAGAGAGAACACACCACACTCCTCACAGATAGTCACCCGGAGGAAACCCACGCAGACACAGAGAGAACACACCACACTCCTCAAAGACAGTCACTCAGAGGAGACCCACGCAGACACAGGGAGAACACACCACACTCCTCACAGACAGTCACCCGGAGGAAACCCACGCAGACACAGAGAGAACACACCACACTCCTCAAAGACAGTCACTCGGAGGAGACCCACGCAGACACAGAGAGAACACACCCCAATCCTCACAGACAGTCACCCGGAGGAAACTCACGCAGACACAGGGAGAACACACCACACTCCTCACAGACAGTCACCCGGAGGAAACTCACGCAGACACAGGGAGAACACACCACACTCCTCATAGACAGTCACCCAGAGGAAACCCACGCAGACACAGGGAGAACACACCACACTCCTCACAGACAGTCACCCGGAGGAAACCCACGCAGACACAGGGAGAACACACCACACTCCTCAAAGACAGTCACTCGGAGGAAACCCACGCAGACACAGAGAGAAAACACCCCACTCCTCACAGACAGTCACCCGGAGGAAACCCACGCAGACACAGGGAGAACACACCACACTCCTCACAGATAGTCACCCGGAGGAAACCCACGCAGACACAAGGAGAACACACCACACTCCTCACAGACAGTCACCCGGAGGAAACCCACGCAGACACAGAGAGAACACACCACACTCCTCAAAGACAGTCACTCAGAGGAGACCCATGCCGACACAGAGAGAACACACCACACTCCTCACAGACAGTCACCCGGAGGAAACCCACGCAGACACAAGGAGAACACACCACACTCCTCACAAACAGTCACCCGGAGGAAACCCACGCAGACACAGGGAGAACACACCACACTCCTCAAAGACAGTCACTCGGAGGAGACCCACGCAGACACAGAGAGAACACACCCCACTCCTCACAGACAGTCACCCGGAGGAAACCCACGCAGACACAGGGAGAACACACCACACTCCTCACAGACAGTCACCCGGAGGAAACTCACGCAGACACAGGGAGAACACACCACACTCCTCATAGACAGTCACCCAGAGGAAACCCACGCAGACACAGGGAGAACACACCACACTCCTCACAGACAGTCACCCGGAGGAAACCCACGCAGACACAGGGAGAACACACCACACTCCTCACAGACAGTCACCCGGAGGAAACCCACGCAGACACAGGGAGAACACACCACACTCCTCACAGACAGTCACCCGGAGGAAACACACGCAGACACAGAGAGAACACACCACACTCCTCACAGACAGTCACCCGGAGGAAACACACGCAGACACAGAGAGAACACACCACACTCCTCACAGACAGTCACCCGGAGGAAACCCACGCAGACACAGAGAGAACACACCACACTCCTCACAGACAGTCACCCAGAGGAAACCCACGCAGACACAGAGAGAACACACCACACTCCTCACAGATAGTCACCCGGAGGAAACCCACGCAGACACAAGTAGAACACACCACACTCCTCACAGACAGTCACCCGGAGGAAACCCACGCAGACACAGAGAGAACACACCACACTCCTTAAAGACAGTCACTCAGAGGAGACCCACGCAGACACAGAGAACACACCACACTCCGCACAGACAGTCACCCGGAGGAAACCCACGCAGACACAGGGAGAACACACCACACTCCTCACAGATAGTCACCCGGAGGAGACCCACGCAGACACAGAGAGAACACACCACACTCCTCACAGACAGTCACCCGGAGGAAACCCACGCAGACACAGAGAGAACACACCACACTCCTCACAGACAGTCACCTGGAGGAAACCCACGCAGACACAGGGAGAACACACCACACTCCTCACAGACAGTCACCCGGAGGAAACCCACGCAGACACAGGGAGAACACACCACACTCCTCACAGACAGTCACCCGGAGGAAACCCACGCAGACACAGAGAGAACACACCACACTCCTCAAAGACAGTCACTCAGAGGAGACCCACGCAGACACAGAGAGAACACACCACACTCCTCACAGACAGTCACCCGGAGGAAACCCACGCAGACACAGAGAGAACACACCACACTCCTCAAAGACAGTCACTCAGAGGAGACCCACGCAGACACAGAGAGAACACACCACACTCCTCACAGACAGTCACCCGGAGGAAACCCACGCAGACACAGGGAGAACACACCACACTCCTCACAGACAGTCACCCGGAGGAAACTCACGCAGACACAGGGAGAACACACCACACTCCTCATAGACAGTCACCCGGAGGAAACCCACGCAGACACAGGGAGAACACACCACACTCCTCACAGACAGTCACCCGGAGGAAACCCACGCTGACACAGAGAGAACACATCACACTCCTCAAAGACAGTCACTCAGAGGAGACCCACGCAGACACAGAGAGAACACACCACACTCCTCACAGACAGTCACGCGGAGGAAACCCACGCAGACACAGAGAGAACACACCACACTCCTCACAGACAGTCACGCGGAGGAAACCCACGCAGACACAGAGAGAACACACCACACTCCTCACAGATAGTCACCCGGAGGAAACCCACGCAGACACAGAGACAACACACCACACTCCTCAAAGACAGTCACTCAGAGGAGACCCACGCAGACACAGAGAGAACACACCACACTCCTCACAGACAGTCACCCAGAGGAAACCCACGCAGACACAGAGAGAACACACCACACTCCTCACAGATAGTCACCCGGAGGAAACCCACGCAGACACAAGGAGAACACACCACACTCCTCACAGACAGTCACCCGGAGGAAACCCACACAGACACAGAGAGAACACACCACACTCCTCAAAGACAGTCACTCAGAGGAGACCCACGCAGACACAGAGAACACACCACACTCCTCACAGACAGTCACCCGGAGGAAACCCACGCAGACACAGGGAGAACACACCACACTCCTCAAAGACAGTCACTCAGAGGAGACCCACGCAGACACAGAGAGAACACACCACACTCCTCACAGACAGTCACCCGGAGGAAACCCACGCAGACACAGAGAGAACACACCACACTCCTCAAAGACAGTCACTCAGAGGAGACCCACGCAGACACAGAGAACACACCACACTCCTCACAGACAGTCACCCGGAGGAAACCCACGCAGACACAGGGAGAACACACCACACTCCTCAAAGACAGTCACTCAGAGGAGACCCACGCAGACACAGAGAACACACCACACTCCTCACAGACAGTCACCCGGAGGAAACCCACGCAGACACAGGGAGAACACACCACACTCCTCAAAGACAGTCACTCAGAGGAGACCCACGCAGACACAGAGAGAACACACCACACTCCTCACAGACAGTCACCCGGAGGAAACCCACGCAGACACAGAGAGAACACACCACACTCCTCAAAGACAGTCACTCAGAGGAGACCCACGCAGACACAGAGAGAACACACCACACTCCACACAGACAGTCACCCGGAGGAAACCCATGCAGACACAGGGAGAACACACCACACTCCTCACAGACAGTCACCCGGAGGAAACTCACGCAGACACAGGGAGAACACACCACACTCCTCATAGACAGTCACCCGGAGGAAACCCACGCAGACACAGGGAGAACACACCACACTCCTCACAGACAGTCACCTGGAGGAAACTCACGCAGACACAGGGAGAACACACCACACTCCTCACAGACAGTCACCCGGAGGAAACTCACGCAGACACAGGGAGAACACACCACACTCCTCACAGACAGTCACCTGGAGGAAACCCACGCAGACACAGGGAGAACACACCACACTCCTCACAGACAGTCACCCGGAGGAAACCCACGCAGACACAGGGAGAACACACCACACTCCTCACAGACAGTCACCCGGAGGAAACCCACGCAGACACAGAGAGAACACACCACACTCCTCAAAGACAGTCACTCAGAGGAGACCCACGCAGACACAGAGAGAACACACCACACTCCTCACAGACAGTCACCCGGAGGAAACCCACGCAGACACAGAGAGAACACACCACACTCCTCAAAGACAGTCACTCAGAGGAGACCCACGCAGACACAGAGAGAACACACCACACTCCTCACAGACAGTCACCCGGAGGAAACCCACGCAGACACAGGGAGAACACACCACACTCCTCACAGACAGTCACCCGGAGGAAACTCACGCAGACACAGGGAGAACACACCACACTCCTCATAGACAGTCACCCGGAGGAAACCCACGCAGACACAGGGAGAACACACCACACTCCTCACAGACAGTCACCCGGAGGAAACCCACGCAGACACAGAGAGAACACATCACACTCCTCAAAGACAGTCACTCAGAGGAGACCCACGCAGACACAGAGAGAACACACCACACTCCTCACAGACAGTCACGCGGAGGAAACCCACGCAGACACAGAGAGAACACACCACACTCCTCACAGACAGTCACGCGGAGGAAACCCACGCAGACACAGAGAGAACACACCACACTCCTCACAGATAGTCACCCGGAGGAAACCCACGCAGACACAGAGACAACACACCACACTCCTCAAAGACAGTCACTCAGAGGAGACCCACGCAGACACAGAGAGAACACACCACACTCCTCACAGACAGTCACCCAGAGGAAACCCACGCAGACACAGAGAGAACACACCACACTCCTCACAGATAGTCACCCGGAGGAAACCCACGCAGACACAAGGAGAACACACCACACTCCTCACAGACAGTCACCCGGAGGAAACCCACACAGACACAGAGAGAACACACCACACTCCTCAAAGACAGTCACTCAGAGGAGACCCACGCAGACACAGAGAACACACCACACTCCTCACAGACAGTCACCCGGAGGAAACCCACGCAGACACAGAGAGAACACACCACACTCCTCAAAGACAGTCACTCAGAGGAGACCCACGCAGACACAGAGAGAACACACCACACTCCTCACAGACAGTCACCTGGAGGAAACTCACGCAGACACAGGGAGAACACACCACACTCCTCATAGACAGTCACCCGTAGGAAACCCACGCAGACACAGGGAGAACACACCACACTCCTCACAGACAGTCACCCGGAGGAAACTCACGCAGACACAGGGAGAACACACCACACTCCTCACAGACAGTCACCTGGAGGAAACCCACGCAGACACAGAGAGAACACACCACACTCCTCAAAGACAGTCACTCAGAGGAGACCCACGCAGACACAGAGAGAACACACCACACTCCTCACAGACAGTCACCCGGAGGAAACCCACGCAGACACAGAGAGAACACACCACACTCCTCACAGATAGTCACCCGGAGGAAACCCACGCAGACACAGAGAGAACACACCACACTCCTCAAAGACAGTCACTCAGAGGAGACCCACGCAGACACAGAGAGAACACACCCCACTCCTCACAGACAGTCACCCGGAGGAAACTCACGCAGACACAGGGAGAACACACCACACTCCTCACAGACAGTCACCCGGAGGAAACTCACGCAGACACAGGGAGAACACACCACACTCCTCACAGATAGTCACCCGGAGTGAGACTCAAACCCAAAACCTCCAGGTCCCTGGAGCTGTGTGACTGTGACACTACCTGCTGCACCACCCCAGATGAAAATTCAAATATATTTGAAAATAAAATTACATTAAAATTAGTGTGGTCTTTGTACAATGTCTTACAATGTTTTCAGAAAACTTACCCTTAACAGTCAGTGAATATTCTGTGCTCTTTCTGATTGTCTGTGGTCTGTTTTGAAGCTCTGTCTGACAGATGTAACGTACATTATCTTCTGGTTTTAAGGCCTGGATTGACAGGTCCTCTTTATTTTCCCCAGATATTTGTGCTGAATTTTTGAACCAGGTATAGATCCAGACTGAGGTTTTGTCTGGATTCTCACATTTCAGAGTCACTTTTTCACCAACAAAGACCTCTTCCCATGTAAAAGTCTTAATCACTTTAGGTGTAGGAGGTTCTGGAAAAGAAAGAAACAATTTGTTTTATACTGCTGCAACATTACTAATGAATGTCTTATTTACAAGAAAAAATAAGAGAAACTCCTCACAGACAGTCACCCGGAGGAAACCCACGCAGACACAGAGAGAACACACCACACTCCTCACAGACAGTCACCCGGAGGAAACCCACGCAGACACAGAGAGAACACACCACACTCCTCAAAGACAGTCACTCAGAGGAGACCCACGCAGACACAGAGAACACACCACACTCCGCACAGACAGTCACCCGGAGGAAACCCAAGCAGACACAGGGAGAACACACCACACTCCTCAAAGACAGTCACTCAGAGGAGACCCACGCAGACACAGAGAGAACACACCACACTCCTCACAGACAGTCACCCGGAGGAAACCCACGCAGACACAGGGAGAACACACCACACTCCTCACAGACAGTCACCCGGAGGAAACCCACGCAGACACAGAGAGAACACACCACACTCCTCAAAGACAGTCACTCAGAGGAGACCCACGCAGACACAGAGAGAACACACCGCACTCCTCACAGACAGTCACCCGGAGGAAACCCACGCAGACACAGAGAGAACACACCATACTCCTCACAGACAGTCACCCGGAGGAAACACACGCAGACACAGAGAGAACACACCACAATCCTCACAGACAGTCACCCGGAGGAAACCCACGCAGACACAGAGAGAACACACCACACTCCTCACAGATAGTCACCCGGAGGAAACCCACGCAGACACAGAGAGAACACACCACACTCCTCAAAGACAGTCACCCGGAGGAAACCCACGCAGACACAGAGAGATCACACCACACTCCTCACAGACAGTCACCCGGAGGAAACTCACGCAGACACAGGGAGAACACACCACACTCCTCATAGACAGTCACCGGAGGAAACCCATGCAGACACAGGGAGAACACACCACACTCCTCACAGACAGTCACCCGGAGGAAACTCACGCAGACACAGGGAGAACACACCACACTCCTCACAGACAGTCACCCGGAGGAAACCCACGCAGACACAGAGAGAACACACCACACTCCTCAAAGACAGTCACTCAGAGGAGACCCACGCAGACACAGAGAGAACACACCACACTCCTCACAGACAGTCACCCGGAGGAAACACACGCAGACACAGAGAGAACACACCACACTCCTCACAGACAGTCACCCGGAGGAAACCCACGCAGACACAGAGAGAACACACCACACTCCTCACAGATAGTCACCCGGAGGAAACCCACGCAGACACAGAGAGAACACACCACACTCCTCAAAGACAGTCACTCAGAGGAGACCCACGCAGACACAGAGAGAACACACCACACTCCTCACAGACAGTCACCCGGAGGAAACCCACGCAGACACAGAGAGAACACACCACACTCCTCAAAGACAGTCACTCGGAGGAGACCCACGCAGACACAGAGAGAACACACCCCAATCCTCACAGACAGTCACCCGGAGGAAACTCACGCAGACACAGGGAGAACACACCACACTCCTCACAGACAGTCACCCAGAGGAAACTCACGCAGACACAGGGAGAACACACCACACTCCTCATAGACAGTCACCCAGAGGAAACCCACGCAGACACAGGGAGAACACACCACACTCCTCACAGACAGTCACCCGGAGGAAACCCACGCAGACACAGGGAGAACACACCACACTCCTCAAAGACAGTCACTCGGAGGAAACCCACGCAGACACAGAGAGAAAACACCCCACTCCTCACAGACAGTCACCCGGAGGAAACCCACGCAGACACAGGGAGAACACACCACACTCCTCACAGATAGTCACCCGGAGGAAACCCACGCAGACACAAGGAGAACACACCACACTCCTCACAGACAGTCACCCGGAGGAAACCCACGCAGACACAGAGAGAACACACCACACTCCTCAAAGACAGTCACTCAGAGGAGACCCATGCCGACACAGAGAGAACACACCACACTCCTCACAGACAGTCACCCGGAGGAAACCCACGCAGACACAAGGAGAACACACCACACTCCTCACAAACAGTCACCCGGAGGAAACCCACGCAGACACAGGGAGAACACACCACACTCCTCAAAGACAGTCACTCGGAGGAGACCCACGCAGACACAGAGAGAACACACCCCACTCCTCACAGACAGTCACCCGGAGGAAACCCACGCAGACACAGGGAGAACACACCACACTCCTCACAGACAGTCACCCGGAGGAAACTCACGCAGACACAGGGAGAACACACCACACTCCTCATAGACAGTCACCCAGAGGAAACCCACGCAGACACAGGGAGAACACACCACACTCCTCACAGACAGTCACCCGGAGGAAACCCACGCAGACACAGGGAGAACACACCACACTCCTCACAGACAGTCACCCGGAGGAAACCCACGCAGACACAGGGAGAACACACCACACTCCTCACAGACAGTCACCCGGAGGAAACACACGCAGACACAGAGAGAACACACCACACTCCTCACAGACAGTCACCCGGAGGAAACACACGCAGACACAGAGAGAACACACCACACTCCTCACAGACAGTCACCCGGAGGAAACCCACGCAGACACAGAGAGAACACACCACACTCCTCACAGACAGTCACCCAGAGGAAACCCACGCAGACACAGAGAGAACACACCACACTCCTCACAGATAGTCACCCGGAGGAAACCCACGCAGACACAAGTAGAACACACCACACTCCTCACAGACAGTCACCCGGAGGAAACCCACGCAGACACAGAAAGAACACACCACACTCCTTAAAGACAGTCACTCAGAGGAGACCCACGCAGACACAGAGAACACACCACACTCCGCACAGACAGTCACCCGGAGGAAACCCACGCAGACACAGGGAGAACACACCACACTCCTCACAGATAGTCACCCGGAGGAGACCCACGCAGACACAGAGAGAACACACCACACTCCTCACAGACAGTCACCCGGAGGAAACCCACGCAGACACAGAGAGAACACACCACACTCCTCACAGACAGTCACCTGGAGGAAACCCACGCAGACACAGGGAGAACACACCACACTCCTCACAGACAGTCACCCGGAGGAAACCCACGCAGACACAGGGAGAACACACCACACTCCTCACAGACAGTCACCCGGAGGAAACCCACGCAGACACAGAGAGAACACACCACACTCCTCAAAGACAGTCACTCAGAGGAGACCCACGCAGACACAGAGAGAACACACCACACTCCTCACAGACAGTCACCCGGAGGAAACCCACGCAGACACAGAGAGAACACACCACACTCCTCAAAGACAGTCACTCAGAGGAGACCCACGCAGACACAGAGAGAACACACCACACTCCTCACAGACAGTCACCCGGAGGAAACCCACGCAGACACAGGGAGAACACACCACACTCCTCACAGACAGTCACCCGGAGGAAACTCACGCAGACACAGGGAGAACACACCACACTCCTCATAGACAGTCACCCGGAGGAAACCCACGCAGACACAGGGAGAACACACCACACTCCTCACAGACAGTCACCCGGAGGAAACCCACGCAGACACAGAGAGAACACATCACACTCCTCAAAGACAGTCACTCAGAGGAGACCCACGCAGACACAGAGAGAACACACCACACTCCTCACAGACAGTCACGCGGAGGAAACCCACGCAGACACAGAGAGAACACACCACACTCCTCACAGACAGTCACGCGGAGGAAACCCACGCAGACACAGAGAGAACACACCACACTCCTCACAGATAGTCACCCGGAGGAAACCCACGCAGACACAGAGACAACACACCACACTCCTCAAAGACAGTCACTCAGAGGAGACCCACGCAGACACAGAGAGAACACACCACACTCCTCACAGACAGTCACCCAGAGGAAACCCACGCAGACACAGAGAGAACACACCACACTCCTCACAGATAGTCACCCGGAGGAAACCCACGCAGACACAAGGAGAACACACCACACTCCTCACAGACAGTCACCCGGAGGAAACCCACACAGACACAGAGAGAACACACCACACTCCTCAAAGACAGTCACTCAGAGGAGACCCACGCAGACACAGAGAACACACCACACTCCTCACAGACAGTCACCCGGAGGAAACCCACGCAGACACAGGGAGAACACACCACACTCCTCAAAGACAGTCACTCAGAGGAGACCCACGCAGACACAGAGAGAACACACCACACTCCTCACAGACAGTCACCCGGAGGAAACCCACGCAGACACAGAGAGAACACACCACACTCCTCAAAGACAGTCACTCAGAGGAGACCCACGCAGACACAGAGAACACACCACACTCCTCACAGACAGTCACCCGGAGGAAACCCACGCAGACACAGGGAGAACACACCACACTCCTCAAAGACAGTCACTCAGAGGAGACCCACGCAGACACAGAGAACACACCACACTCCTCACAGACAGTCACCCGGAGGAAACCCACGCAGACACAGGGAGAACACACCACACTCCTCAAAGACAGTCACTCAGAGGAGACCCACGCAGACACAGAGAGAACACACCACACTCCTCACAGACAGTCACCCGGAGGAAACCCACGCAGACACAGAGAGAACACACCACACTCCTCAAAGACAGTCACTCAGAGGAGACCCACGCAGACACAGAGAGAACACACCACACTCCACACAGACAGTCACCCGGAGGAAACCCATGCAGACACAGGGAGAACACACCACACTCCTCACAGACAGTCACCCGGAGGAAACTCACGCAGACACAGGGAGAACACACCACACTCCTCATAGACAGTCACCCGGAGGAAACCCACGCAGACACAGGGAGAACACACCACACTCCTCACAGACAGTCACCTGGAGGAAACTCACGCAGACACAGGGAGAACACACCACACTCCTCACAGACAGTCACCCGGAGGAAACTCACGCAGACACAGGGAGAACACACCACACTTCTCACAGACAGTCACCTGGAGGAAACCCACGCAGACACAGGGAGAACACACCACACTCCTCACAGACAGTCACCCGGAGGAAACCCACGCAGACACAGGGAGAACACACCACACTCCTCACAGACAGTCACCCGGAGGAAACCCACGCAGACACAGAGAGAACACACCACACTCCTCAAAGACAGTCACTCAGAGGAGACCCACGCAGACACAGAGAGAACACACCACACTCCTCACAGACAGTCACCCGGAGGAAACCCACGCAGACACAGAGAGAACACACCACACTCCTCAAAGACAGTCACTCAGAGGAGACCCACGCAGACACAGAGAGAACACACCACACTCCTCACAGACAGTCACCCGGAGGAAACCCACGCAGACACAGGGAGAACACACCACACTCCTCACAGACAGTCACCCGGAGGAAACTCACGCAGACACAGGGAGAACACACCACACTCCTCATAGACAGTCACCCGGAGGAAACCCACGCAGACACAGGGAGAACACACCACACTCCTCACAGACAGTCACCCGGAGGAAACCCACGCAGACACAGAGAGAACACATCACACTCCTCAAAGACAGTCACTCAGAGGAGACCCACGCAGACACAGAGAGAACACACCACACTCCTCACAGACAGTCACGCGGAGGAAACCCACGCAGACACAGAGAGAACACACCACACTCCTCACAGACAGTCACGCGGAGGAAACCCACGCAGACACAGAGAGAACACACCACACTCCTCACAGATAGTCACCCGGAGGAAACCCACGCAGACACAGAGACAACACACCACACTCCTCAAAGACAGTCACTCAGAGGAGACCCACGCAGACACAGAGAGAACACACCACACTCCTCACAGACAGTCACCCAGAGGAAACCCACGCAGACACAGAGAGAACACACCACACTCCTCACAGATAGTCACCCGGAGGAAACCCACGCAGACACAAGGAGAACACACCACACTCCTCACAGACAGTCACCCGGAGGAAACCCACACAGACACAGAGAGAACACACCACACTCCTCAAAGACAGTCACTCAGAGGAGACCCACGCAGACACAGAGAACACACCACACTCCTCACAGACAGTCACCCGGAGGAAACCCACGCAGACACAGGGAGAACACACCACACTCCTCAAAGACAGTCACTCAGAGGAGACCCACGCAGACACAGAGAGAACACACCACACTCCTCACAGACAGTCACCCGGAGGAAACCCACGCAGACACAGAGAGAACACACCACACTCCTCAAAGACAGTCACTCAGAGGAGACCCACGCAGACACAGAGAGAACACACCACACTCCTCACAGACAGTCACCTGGAGGAAACTCACGCAGACACAGGGAGAACACACCACACTCCTCATAGACAGTCACCCGTAGGAAACCCACGCAGACACAGGGAGAACACACCACACTCCTCACAGACAGTCACCCGGAGGAAACTCACGCAGACACAGGGAGAACACACCACACTCCTCACAGACAGTCACCTGGAGGAAACCCACGCAGACACAGAGAGAACACACCACACTCCTCAAAGACAGTCACTCAGAGGAGACCCACGCAGACACAGAGAGAACACACCACACTCCTCACAGACAGTCACCCGGAGGAAACCCACGCAGACACAGAGAGAACACACCACACTCCTCACAGATAGTCACCCGGAGGAAACCCACGCAGACACAGAGAGAACACACCACACTCCTCAAAGACAGTCACTCAGAGGAGACCCACGCAGACACAGAGAGAACACACCCCACTCCTCACAGACAGTCACCCGGAGGAAACTCACGCAGACACAGGGAGAACACACCACACTCCTCACAGACAGTCACCCGGAGGAAACTCACGCAGACACAGGGAGAACACACCACACTCCTCATAGACAGTCACCCAGAGGAAACCCACGCAGACACAGGGAGAACACACCACACTCCTCACAGACAGTCACCCGGAGGAAACCCACGCAGACACAGGGAGAACACACCACACTCCTCACAGACAGTCACCCAGAGGAAACCCACGCAGACACAGGGAGAACACACCACACTCCTCACAGACAGTCACCCGGAGGAAACACACGCAGACACAGGGAGAACACACCACACTCCTCACAGACAGTCACCCGGAGGAAACACACGCAGACACAGAGAGAACACACCACACTCCTCACAGACAGTCACCCGGAGGAAACCCACGCAGACACAGAGAGAACACACCACACTCCTCACAGACACTCACCCGGAGGAAACCCACGCAGACACAGAGAGAACACACCACACTCCTCACAGATAGTCACCCGGAGGAAACCCACGCAGACACAAGGAGAACACACCACACTCCTCACAGACAGTCACCCGGAGGAAACCCACGCAGACACAGAGAGAACACACCACACTCCTCAAAGACAGTCACTCAGAGGAGACCCACGCAGACACAGAGAACACACCACACTCCTCACAGACAGTCACCCGGAGGAAACCCACGCAGACACAGGGAGAACACACCACACTCCTCAAAGACAGTCACTCAGAGGAGACCCACGCAGACACAGAGAGAACACACCACACTCCTCACAGACAGTCACCCGGAGGAAACCCACGCAGACACAGAGAGAACACACCACACTCCTCAAAGACAGTCACTCAGAGGAGACCCACGCAGACACAGAGAGAACACACCACACTCCACACAGACAGTCACCCGGAGGAAACCCATGCAGACACAGGGAGAACACACCACACTCCTCACAGACAGTCACCCGGAGGAAACTCACGCAGACACAGGGAGAACACACCACACTCCTCATAGACAGTCACCCGGAGGAAACCCACGCAGACACAGGGAGAACACACCACACTCCTCACAGACAGTCACCTGGAGGAAACTCACGCAGACACAGGGAGAACACACCACACTCCTCACAGACAGTCACCCGGAGGAAACTCACGCAGACACAGGGAGAACACACCACACTCCTCACAGACAGTCACCTGGAGGAAACCCACGCAGACACAGGGAGAACACACCACACTCCTCACAGACAGTCACCCGGAGGAAACCCACGCAGACACAGGGAGAACACACCACACTCCTCACAGACAGTCACCCGGAGGAAACCCACGCAGACACAGAGAGAACACACCACACTCCTCAAAGACAGTCACTCAGAGGAGACCCACGCAGACACAGAGAGAACACACCACACTCCTCACAGACAGTCACCCGGAGGAAACCCACGCAGACACAGAGAGAACACACCACACTCCTCAAAGACAGTCACTCAGAGGAGACCCACGCAGACACAGAGAGAACACACCACACTCCTCACAGACAGTCACCCGGAGGAAACCCACGCAGACACAGGGAGAACACACCACACTCCTCACAGACAGTCACCCGGAGGAAACTCACGCAGACACAGGGAGAACACACCACACTCCTCATAGACAGTCACCCGGAGGAAACCCACGCAGACACAGGGAGAACACACCACACTCCTCACAGACAGTCACCCGGAGGAAACCCACGCAGACACAGAGAGAACACACCACACTCCTCAAAGACAGTCACTCAGAGGAGACCCACGCAGACACAGAGAGAACACACCACACTCCTCACAGACAGTCACGCGGAGGAAACCCACGCAGACACAGAGAGAACACACCACACTCCTCACAGACAGTCACGCGGAGGAAACCCACGCAGACACAGAGAGAACACACCACACTCCTCACAGATAGTCACCCGGAGGAAACCCACGCAGACACAGAGACAACACACCACACTCCTCAAAGACAGTCACTCAGAGGAGACCCACGCAGACACAGAGAGAACACACCACACTCCTCACAGACAGTCACCCAGAGGAAACCCACGCAGACACAGAGAGAACACACCACACTCCTCACAGATAGTCACCCGGAGGAAACCCACGCAGACACAAGGAGAACACACCACACTCCTCACAGACAGTCACCCGGAGGAAACCCACACAGACACAGAGAGAACACACCACACTCCTCAAAGACAGTCACTCAGAGGAGACCCACGCAGACACAGAGAACACACCACACTCCTCACAGACAGTCACCCGGAGGAAACCCACGCAGACACAGGGAGAACACACCACACTCCTCAAAGACAGTCACTCAGAGGAGACCCACGCAGACACAGAGAGAACACACCACACTCCTCACAGACAGTCACCCGGAGGAAACCCACGCAGACACAGAGAGAACACACCACACTCCTCAAAGACAGTCACTCAGAGGAGACCCACGCAGACACAGAGAGAACACACCACACTCCTCACAGACAGTCACCTGGAGGAAACTCACGCAGACACAGGGAGAACACACCACACTCCTCATAGACAGTCACCCGTAGGAAACCCACGCAGACACAGGGAGAACACACCACACTCCTCACAGACAGTCACCCGGAGGAAACTCACGCAGACACAGGGAGAACACACCACACTCCTCACAGACAGTCACCTGGAGGAAACCCACGCAGACACAGAGAGAACACACCACACTCCTCAAAGACAGTCACTCAGAGGAGACCCACGCAGACACAGAGAGAACACACCACACTCCTCACAGACACTCACCCGGAGGAAACCCACGCAGACACAGAGAGAACACACCACACTCCTCACAGATAGTCACCCGGAGGAAACCCACGCAGACACAAGGAGAACACACCACACTCCTCACAGACAGTCACCCGGAGGAAACCCACGCAGACACAGAGAGAACACACCACACTCCTCAAAGACAGTCACTCAGAGGAGACCCACGCAGACACAGAGAACACACCACACTCCTCACAGACAGTCACCCGGAGGAAACCCACGCAGACACAGGGAGAACACACCACACTCCTCAAAGACAGTCACTCAGAGGAGACCCACGCAGACACAGAGAGAACACACCACACTCCTCACAGACAGTCACCCGGAGGAAACCCACGCAGACACAGAGAGAACACACCACACTCCTCAAAGACAGTCACTCAGAGGAGACCCACGCAGACACAGAGAGAACACACCACACTCCACACAGACAGTCACCCGGAGGAAACCCATGCAGACACAGGGAGAACACACCACACTCCTCACAGACAGTCACCCGGAGGAAACTCACGCAGACACAGGGAGAACACACCACACTCCTCATAGACAGTCACCCGGAGGAAACCCACGCAGACACAGGGAGAACACACCACACTCCTCACAGACAGTCACCTGGAGGAAACTCACGCAGACACAGGGAGAACACACCACACTCCTCACAGACAGTCACCCGGAGGAAACTCACGCAGACACAGGGAGAACACACCACACTCCTCACAGACAGTCACCTGGAGGAAACCCACGCAGACACAGGGAGAACACACCACACTCCTCACAGACAGTCACCCGGAGGAAACCCACGCAGACACAGGGAGAACACACCACACTCCTCACAGACAGTCACCCGGAGGAAACCCACGCAGACACAGAGAGAACACACCACACTCCTCAAAGACAGTCACTCAGAGGAGACCCACGCAGACACAGAGAGAACACACCACACTCCTCACAGACAGTCACCCGGAGGAAACCCACGCAGACACAGAGAGAACACACCACACTCCTCAAAGACAGTCACTCAGAGGAGACCCACGCAGACACAGAGAGAACACACCACACTCCTCACAGACAGTCACCCGGAGGAAACCCACGCAGACACAGGGAGAACACACCACACTCCTCACAGACAGTCACCCGGAGGAAACTCACGCAGACACAGGGAGAACACACCACACTCCTCATAGACAGTCACCCGGAGGAAACCCACGCAGACACAGGGAGAACACACCACACTCCTCACAGACAGTCACCCGGAGGAAACCCACGCAGACACAGAGAGAACACACCACACTCCTCAAAGACAGTCACTCAGAGGAGACCCACGCAGACACAGAGAGAACACACCACACTCCTCACAGACAGTCACGCGGAGGAAACCCACGCAGACACAGAGAGAACACACCACACTCCTCACAGACAGTCACGCGGAGGAAACCCACGCAGACACAGAGAGAACACACCACACTCCTCACAGATAGTCACCCGGAGGAAACCCACGCAGACACAGAGACAACACACCACACTCCTCAAAGACAGTCACTCAGAGGAGACCCACGCAGACACAGAGAGAACACACCACACTCCTCACAGACAGTCACCCAGAGGAAACCCACGCAGACACAGAGAGAACACACCACACTCCTCACAGATAGTCACCCGGAGGAAACCCACGCAGACACAAGGAGAACACACCACACTCCTCACAGACAGTCACCCGGAGGAAACCCACACAGACACAGAGAGAACACACCACACTCCTCAAAGACAGTCACTCAGAGGAGACCCACGCAGACACAGAGAACACACCACACTCCTCACAGACAGTCACCCGGAGGAAACCCACGCAGACACAGGGAGAACACACCACACTCCTCAAAGACAGTCACTCAGAGGAGACCCACGCAGACACAGAGAGAACACACCACACTCCTCACAGACAGTCACCCGGAGGAAACCCACGCAGACACAGAGAGAACACACCACACTCCTCAAAGACAGTCACTCAGAGGAGACCCACGCAGACACAGAGAGAACACACCACACTCCTCACAGACAGTCACCTGGAGGAAACTCACGCAGACACAGGGAGAACACACCACACTCCTCATAGACAGTCACCCGTAGGAAACCCACGCAGACACAGGGAGAACACACCACACTCCTCACAGACAGTCACCCGGAGGAAACTCACGCAGACACAGGGAGAACACACCACACTCCTCACAGACAGTCACCTGGAGGAAACCCACGCAGACACAGAGAGAACACACCACACTCCTCAAAGACAGTCACTCAGAGGAGACCCACGCAGACACAGAGAGAACACACCACACTCCTCACAGACAGTCACCCGGAGGAAACCCACGCAGACACAGAGAGAACACACCACACTCCTCACAGATAGTCACCCGGAGGAAACCCACGCAGACACAGAGAGAACACACCACACTCCTCAAAGACAGTCACTCAGAGGAGACCCACGCAGACACAGAGAGAACACACCCCACTCCTCACAGACAGTCACCCGGAGGAAACTCACGCAGACACAGGGAGAACACACCACACTCCTCACAGACAGTCACCCGGAGGAAACTCACGCAGACACAGGGAGAACACACCACACTCCTCATAGACAGTCACCCAGAGGAAACCCACGCAGACACAGGGAGAACACACCACACTCCTCACAGACAGTCACCCGGAGGAAACCCACGCAGACACAGGGAGAACACACCACACTCCTCACAGACAGTCACCCGGAGGAAACCCACGCAGACACAGGGAGAACACACCACACTCCTCACAGACAGTCACCCGGAGGAAACACACGCAGACACAGGGAGAACACACCACACTCCTCACAGACAGTCACCCGGAGGAAACACACGCAGACACAGAGAGAACACACCACACTCCTCACAGACAGTCACCCGGAGGAAACCCACGCAGACACAGAGAGAACACACCACACTCCTCACAGACACTCACCCGGAGGAAACCCACGCAGACACAGAGAGAACACACCACACTCCTCACAGATAGTCACCCGGAGGAAACCCACGCAGACACAAGGAGAACACACCACACTCCTCACAGACAGTCACCCGGAGGAAATCCACGCAGACACAGAGAGAACACACCACACTCCTCAAAGACAGTCACTCAGAGGAGACCCACGCAGACACAGAGAACACACCACACTCCTCACAGACAGTCACCCGGAGGAAACCCACGCAGACACAGGGAGAACACACCACACTCCTCAAAGACAGTCACTCAGAGGAGACCCACGCAGACACAGAGAGAACACACCACACTCCTCACAGACAGTCACCCGGAGGAAACCCACGCAGACACAGAGAGAACACACCACACTCCTCAAAGACAGTCACTCAGAGGAGACCCACGCAGACACAGAGAGAACACACCACACTCCTCACAGACAGTCACCCGGAGGAAACCCACGCAGACACAGGGAGAACACACCACACTCCTCACAGACAGTCACCCGGAGGAAACTCACGCAGACACAGGGAGAACACACCACACTCCTCATAGACAGTCACCCGGAGGAAACCCACGCAGACACAGGGAGAACACACCACACTCCTCACAGACAGTCACCTGGAGGAAACTCACGCAGACACAGGGAGAACACACCACACTCCTCACAGACAGTCACCCGGAGGAAACTCACGCAGACACAGGGAGAACACACCACACTCCTCACAGACAGTCACCCGGAGGAAACCCACGCAGACACAGGGAGAACACACCACACTCCTCACAGACAGTCACCCGGAGGAAACTCACGCAGACACAGGGAGAACACACCACACTCCTCACAGACAGTCACCCGGAGGAAACTCACGCAGACACAGGGAGAACACACCACACTCCTCATAGACAGTCACCCAGAGGAAACTCACGCAGACACAGGGAGAACACACCACACTCCTCAAAGACAGTCACCCGGAGGAAACCCACGCAGACACAGGGAGAACACACCACACTCCTCACAGACAGTCACCCGGAGGAAACCCACGCAGACACAGAGAGAACACACCACACTCCTCACAGACAGTCACCCGGAGGAAACCCACGCAGACACAGAGAGAACACACCACACTCCTCACAGACAGTCACCCGGAGGAAACCCACGCAGACACAGAGAGAACACACCACACTCCTCACAGAAAGTCACCCGGAGGAAACCTACGCAGACACAGGGAGAACACACCACACTCCTCACAGACAGTCACCCGGAGTAAACCCACGCAGACACAGGGAGAACACACCACACTCCTCACAGACAGTCACCCGGAGGAAACCCACGCAGACACAGAGAGAACACACCACACTCCTCACAGATAGTCACCCGGAGGAAACCCACGCAGACACAGGGAGAACACACCACACTCCTCACAGATAGTCACCCGGAGGAAACCCACGCAGACACAGGGAGAACACACCACACTCCTCACAGATAGTCACCCGGAGTGAGACTCAAACCCAAAACCTCCAGGTCCCTGGAGCTGTGTGACTGTGACACTACCTGCTGCACCACCCCAGATGAAAATTCAAATATATTTAAAAAAAATAAAATTACATTAAAATTAGTGTGGTCTTTGTACAATGTCTTACAATGTTTTCAGAAAACTTACCCTTAACAGTCAGTGAATATTCTGTGCTCTTTCTGATTGTCTGTGGTCTGTTCTGAAGCTCTGTCTGACAGATGTAACGTACATTATCTTCTGGTTTTAAGGCCTGGATTGACAGGTCTTCTTTATTTTCCCCAGAAATTTGTGCTGAATTTTTGAACCAGGTATAGATCCAGCCTGAGGTTTTGTCTGGATTCTCACATTTCAGAGTCCCTTTTTCACCAACAAAGACCTCTTCCCATGTAAAAGTCTTAATCACTTTAGGTGTAGGAGGTTCTGGAAAAGAAAGAAACAATTTGTTTTATACTGCTGCAACATTACTAATGAATGTCTTATTTACAAGAAAAAATAAGAGACATTCATTCATTCATTGTCTGTAACCCTTATCCAGTTCAGGGTCACGGTGGGTCTGGAGCTTACCCTTAAATTAAAAATGTAATTAATCTATTCAATTATTAAATTAAATATTACATTAATAATACTCAATCTTAAGCTAAATAGTACATGCTGATGTTCACTAGGTTTAAATGCTCATATTTATTGGATACACATGTGCCATTGTGTACGTTCTACAGAGTTGATCATGTAACAGGTTCAAATCTACTCTACAAAAATCTAAAATCCTGAAAAAATGAAAATATAATATAATATTTTCTTAGAGGTGTCCAATTAACTAGGGCTTAATTATTACTGAGACAACTAACTTAAGTTTACATTGTGCCTCCAAAATGTCCCAAGTGTCTATGGGTCAAGTTAAACTTAACATTAACTGAAGTAAATACACTGTCTATAGTGTCAAGGACACGGACAAAATGTGAAAGTATCTGATTCACTCCGAGGATGTTCTATATCTTACAACACGTTTAAAACCAAAACCCAATGCTGTGAGCAAACCATATACGAATTAAACACACACACAGGCACAAAGAACAGAGCAATGGCTTCATTCAGCTGCTACTTCATAAACAGGCCTCATCAAAATAAAAGTCCCTAATACAAACCAAGCAGTAAAACAACGTACTGTAGATTCGGCCATGGACTTTGGGGGCCTCGGGGCCAATAAGTTCTTTTCAGTCACGTGGTTCTGACAATACGCATGATCCAAAGAGAAAAATAGAATGGAGGAGACTGTACTGTGTTGATTTACGGAACTTTATGAGAGAAATGTACAATTACATTGTAGTGTGATATGATGAATGTGTATTAACTTCTAATAAGAAATGTGACATTCTGAGATGTGATTTTAAATACCCAATGGGATTCATTTACGTGTTTAAAGTCAATTTTGTTTTATATGAACTTATGTAGAACCAAGGTAGCCACATACTCTGTGTGTTATTTGGTTAATAATGATGTAGAACACGGTTGTCTTAATGATATTACTTTGTGTTAACATCTAATCTTTCATATTGCAAAAGTATGATTCAGGATCCTGGGATATTCACTCAAAAAGGGGTGGTTTTCAAGCCTTTGTCTTGTCAAGGGTCATAAATTTTAAGTGATGTCACTACCAAGGTACAGGAAACAGCCAATCAGGAGCAAGAGAGGCTCCAATTCTCAATCCCTTAGGACCAATCGGGTCTTTAAGGCGGGTCTTCTAAATTCTGGTAAAAGCCAGTGGCGTCAAATGAGTTACTTTCAGAAAATTCCAGGCTTCAGACACTTTTGGCTTCTTCTTTCCCCACACCTTCGCCTTCACTTCACACTTTTTCTCTTTTTCAAAGCTATGACTCAGGTTTTGAAATGACTCTGCAGGCTCTTCTGCAGGCGTCAGACTCTGATGGCTCTCTTAAACAGTCTTGGGCCCCTCAAGCGTGGTCCAGACCGAACAGAAGTTTTATTTTAATTTTATCTCTAGTAGAATCTATAGTTCCAGAAAGGACTGTAGTTTAACTCCAGCAAAATTCAGTGCCACCCAGAGCACGAAGGAGACCTCAGACCCTCCAAGTGATGACAAAGCTTCCGGACCAGCAACGAAGACTGACCTTCCGAGATGAGGAGAAACCTGCCCAGGAGAGACCGGCATGGACGTGTCCCCCACAAGGCGGCAGATCAGCGATGACAGAGAATCCCCACAGAGAACGTTCTCTCATGTATCACTGTAATCCATTTCATTATATGAATGTGTAATCAATATTCATTATTTGATATTACAATTAATAAACCAGCTGTGTGATAAAACCAATCCTTGGTCGTTTGTGTGTGCACTTTTCTTGTACTGAATTATTACTTCTAGTTCAGATTCCATTTCAGAGCCAAGAACCCACGGCGGGTCAATGATCATAATTCATTAATAATAGTTAATTCTAGCTAATTCTGCTGTATAATGTGTGAAGATGGCCTTCTTGTCCAAGCTAAAATTAGACAGGTAAAGACACTACATATCATTTAATGGCTCCCAAACATGGAGCTTATCAAAATGAATGAAATAATGAATTATTAATAAAATAATAATGAATTATCATTGACTCCGATATGTAGAGCTTATGCCACCGCAACGTGTGCGTAACTATTTCCACTACAACACCAGAGCATATGTAGGAGGTGTTGCTTATGTGTTTTTAACTGAACTGTAAGATTTTCTTCACACAGTATTGAGACACACAACTTGCTGTTAGCACACCGCTCGACCTCACTATCAAGGCGCTCCACCGTGACTGTCCTGTGGTTCTCTAATATTGTCCTGTGGATTAATAGAGCAACGCAATTCAGCGCCACAACGCCTCATTAACGTTATGGCTGTGTATTTATGGTAATGTTATGGTTTAACTCTTTCACCAGCAGACACTCAGGGCACCCACAGAACTGAGCAAGATACAATACTCGCTCCTCATAGACAAGACACAATGGAGTCAAACTGAGCAACTACGTACATCATGCACTTCGTACTCCTGTGGTGTGTAGCCTGCTGTGACATGCACATGGAGACAAACCCCTACGAACACAAGCACACATTCAGCTCCTCTTCACCGCTCCAGAGCCAGCAGAATGTGAACATTCACTGGTTTTCACAAACGATGTAAGAAAGGAACAAGGTGAGTATTTTCTGACCCTCCACATGAGCTCTATTAGATTACGTTGTGTGTAACTTGTGTGTCTTGATGAAGGATCAACGTTCAATTCACAGACACATGTTTTAAATAAGTTTTAAGAACTCCCTAGCTCCGATAAAACAATAAAAACATAAATAAAATTCTTAAACTTTCTCAACACACTTCATTCATTCATTCATTCATTGTCTGAAACCATTATCCAGTTCAGGGTCGCGGTGGGTCCAGAGCCTACCTGGAATCATTGGGCGCAAGGCGGGAATACACCCTGGAGGGGGCGCCAGTCCTTCACAGGGCAACACAGACACACACATTCACTCACACACTCACACCTACGGACACTTTTGAGTCACCACTCCACCTGCAACGTGTGTTTTTGGACTGTGGGAGGAAACCAGAGCACCCGGAGGAAACCCACGCAGACACGGGGAGAACACACCTCCTCACAGACAGTCACCCGGAGGAAACCCACGCAGACACAGGGAGAACACACCAACTCCTCACAGACAGTCACCCGGAGCGGGAATTGAACCCACCCACACACTTCATTTAAACCTAAATGTTTTGGACTCATCAGTCCCCCAAAGGTATTTTCTAAGTTCATGTTGGTGGACCACTTCTGAGGAGAGTGGGAGGGTAACGATCGTCTCAAACTTCATCTATTTGCACACATTCTGTCTGACCCTGGTCTTTTCCAGGCTTTTATTCTGCCATGTACTCCTGTCCCTGACAGTGTCATTTCACCTTTCAGGGGTCAGGGATGTCGCTTAAAAACAGAGACTGTGAAGTGTTAAATTCTACGTGGCTTACATGAGAGGTGTGAGCTGGAAAATGTGGTTTATTTGATTGTAAATTAAAGAACGTACACAAGCCCTGAGCATGTGGTTCTTAAAGTGAGACTTGGGCAGAGTGCACCATTCTGTTTTAGCATTTTACATTTACATCATATTTGAAAGTAAAAGAGACAGAAATGAGGAAATCGTTTTCACTGAATCAGGGAAAAGGGCGTTGGAACACTTCCAAGAAAAGTTAATAATTCCTTTTCCTTTGAAGCGAAAGATGGCTGAATTTTTGCTTTATTTTAGAACGGTACTCTAACATCACTTAGTGATTTCACCCAGGTGTCCCATATTTTTTGGGATTAAATCTTCACTTGACTGGAATAAATGTGTATATATAAATGCCGTTATGTAAATATCTAATCTCTGTATGCAAATTAGGTCTCCAGTTAAATCCCTATTGTGTTACTGAAACCAAATGGCCTTGGGTTATTGCAGTTAGGTCCTTACTAATATTTCAATTATGGATTGGAAACACCTCATTTCTAAATTCTGTTTTATGAAAGTTATGTTTCACAAGTCACCCTTCGTCATGATGATTGTAAACTTTGGATTTTATTGGATTAAAATTTGGATTTTAATTATACAGTGTTTTTATTATTATTATTATCATTAAAGGACCATGGGGCCTTCAAAAGCCATACGCCTGACTCTTATTAGACTCTCTGTCGTCTCACACAGATAAATGTATGTTTTTGAGTGTAAAAAAACCATGAAAAAGCTTTTGTTTTTCCATTCCTGTGTGTGTACAGTACCCATCAAAAGTGTGGACACATCTCCTCATCGGTGATTGGTGGAGCAGAGCTAGTCTCTGTATAGAGCTGTGTACCAGCCCCTACCTCTGCACAACCCCAGTTATGGTCTCAGACACATGAAGAAGGCGAGCGCTTCTACAAACGAGCTGCTTACAGTTTTCAGGCCACAGCTGTTCACTGAAAACCACTCCAGGTCACGCCCTCACGAAGACGACTGAGAGAACGGCGAGAGCGTGTGAAGCTGTCATCAAAGAAACAGGGGGCTACTGTGAAGAGTCTAAAGTATAAAACATAGTCTGGTTTCTTTAATAAATTTTTGTTTATTACATAATTCCATGTGTTCCTTCGGAGTTTTAATGTCTTCCACATTCATTTACAACAGAGAAAATAATAAAAACCAAAGAAAAACTAGGAATGAGAAGATGTCCACACTTTTCACTCCCTGAGTGGGTGTGTCCGAACTTTTGGTGGGTACCGTATCTTTTCTGTAATCACAATTAGACTTTTGAAGAACTCTTCAAACCGAAAATACGACCAGAACTCACTCACCTTTAACTGTTAAAGCCCAAGGGTCACTTTTTTCAGATGTGGTTTGTCCTTTTTTGGCCACGCAGGAGTATTTCCCGCTGTCAGACACTGAGACACTGAGGGTGAACGTAGACTGATCTCTTTGACTTCTGATGGAAACTGAGTCTTTAAACAAATCATATTCCAAACCAGGGGACTGTTCTGTAATTTTACACTGCAGACTGATGCTCTCGCCCTGGTACAGGACGCCTTGATCTGGACTGGCACTAATGCTGGGTTTAGAAAGGTAAACTGGTGAAATGAGAAAAAAAATGCAGTTATTTAAAACAGACAGCAGATGCGCTGGACTGATTTCTGTCTCTTCTCTTTCTAATAAACGAGCCGTTCACTGTTATTAAGTTTACATCTCTCTTCTGAATTCAGACGATATGAAGAAGTCTAAAGGAGTGGGATTGTTATTCACACCTTCGTCAAGGAAATTATATGCAAATAAGTAAATAAATAAATAAGAAAGGGAAATGTATGTTACCTTTAGTTGTCGTCTGCTCAGGTGACACGGTCACTGGTTTAAAAAAGAAAAAAAGCGTTTATTTAAACATAATGTACATATTCAACGGGTGCATATTTTTTTTACATAAATAGAGTGAGGTATAAACCATACACAAGCCCAAGTGAACTCAACATCAGACACGTTTAATAGGAAAACAGAACAAGCCCCAAAACACAAAGCAATATGTTACAGTACATTCAAAAAATAATAATAAAAATAATAATAAAAATTAAAAATGCACTTTTAATGTAAGATATTTCTATATATATTTTGGTATATATCTATTTTTGTGAAATGAATGTACCTTCCCCTCACACTTTAAGGCTTTACATTAAGACCACAGTTTATAAAATACAAAACCTGACAGGAATCTACAGCTTTAACTCCTCTGAACTGAACTGTACATAACCACGTGTTAAACTGATATTAAAGCTCTCACCCTGGCCTTGGACTTCAGTAGATGTCCACCACACCACACTGAGAAAAGCTGTTTATTTCAAAACATAAGGAAAGACATATTAGTGACATGAATCCACTAAGTCAGCTCTTTAAATGTTAAACAATAAACGAAACCCCTTCACTACTGTCAGCACAGCGGGGTTAATCCGAGCAGAAAATAGTCCTTCACAACGGTCGCGAGCGTAACGGACATAACGGCCATTTCTCACCTGATATAAGAATGATTCTGTCCAGTTCCATCCTTCCACAGAGTCTACGCCTAGCAAAGTTGCTCAAACACCATGTTTCAGGTCCGTCCTGTGAAGAAAGAGTGAGCTTCCTGTCAGAGCGCAGGTTTTCAGAAACACTCGACAGGAAACGAAAGCTTCTTAAAAACTCATTCACACAAAGGGCCTGGAGATATGAGCCACGTTTAAAGCACTGATGTCAACTTTACAAACGGACAGACTTGACTTCTTTGGTTCTTGTTTTTCAATTGTGTCCTCAGTGTTGCTTTCTACTGGGTTTCCACCTTAAACACCTGAAATGGCGCCTTTAGACAATGCACCTGCAGCACTACTGGCTTTTAACGGACAGCCTCCATTGAAAACTAATGATAAAACAATATATATATAATAATATATAATAAATCCAGCTTATGATGTGGGCATGGTAACCATGACCATGTTTTTAATATTTGATTATGATTGTATTATTTCAGATACAGTTATTATGCTGGATCTGTCACACACTTCCTCTCACAGGAAATCAAGTTTCAGAATGTGTATCAAAATTTAACACTGACCCTTACTTTTATTTCTGCTTTTAATTCCATTTTTTAAAGGATTCATCTGAAACTGCTCCTAACTGTAATATTTGCTCTTGTACAACAGCAGGTACATATTTGTTTAAACATGTTTCTAAGCAACAATATGTAAGCAATAGTTCACATTCTAGTGGTCTCATGTCTGTGGTAAACCAATATCCTGCATTCGCAAAAATACAAACCTCTCACTTTAACAAAATATAGCTGCTGCTTTTTTAGAGAGGTATAAATGTCTAAAACAGTGACATACTACACGTGATGTACGGATAATAACAAACACGAAAGAACTCATTTAATACTGGACACGTTGTTCTTTAGGGAAATCTGATCTAATGCCTTTCACAGACACTTTTTATTCTATATGTTTGGGACATCTAACTTGGTTATACTTCCTCTTTCCACAGAGCACTGCTGCACTCATTTTTAAAGACAATAACTGCCTAAGGGTTGGGTGTGTGTGCAGTTGTAAGCAGAAATTAGAAAACATAATCTAAGGGGGAAAAAAATAAAAACTTGTTGAAGGCTATAAAGACGTATCAAGGTGCTTACACTGTGCAAAACTGAGGAACTGTGAAAATCAGGGCACTTCTAAAAGACAGAGGAAGTTTGCAGGTAAATATTCTGAGCTGAAAGGCAAATGAAGTCACCAGGAGAAACCAGAGGAAGCACAGGAAAGTTACAAAAACATGTTTAATTTAAGGAGAATATGACGTGGGGCCTTGTGAAGTGTGTGAAACAATACCAAGCGAGAGGTATTTAGTGCAGTGCATTTTATAAATACACAATCACCACAGAAGTTTAGAACTTGCAACAGTTAAGCACTGACATCGGGTCTGTAATTATAATGCCCAAAATAACCAGGCGAGGTATTAAGACCTTAGTAATAATGGCAGCAATGGAGCTACGGGACATGTAAATATCAGTAATGTTTTCTGTGTGATAATATGACTGACATAAAGGATAAAGGTCTGTAATTCTACGTTGACGTGGATCCCATTAGAATGATGAATGATGGATAATGGATAAATAATGGATGAATGATGGATAAAGCTTTCTTGGACATTGCACAGTCAGAGGAGGAGTCACTCAGGCCAAACAGGGGCACAGGAAACACTGCATGCTTTTGCATTCTCACCCTCTCAATGGAAATATGTCAACCACCGCCATCAGAGATCACTCTACTTCACAAACCACAACTGTATACGTGAGTCTTCAAAATAGGGAAAATATGAAAGCCCTTGATGCTACAACTGACACAAACTCACCCACTGCTCTAGTGTCATTCATTTCCGACACAGTAACTGATGATGTCATGTGCAATTACAATCCTTTAGTCTTTAACTTCACGAAACACTACAGAAATCCACCACATTTACGTTGACGGCAGAAACTAGAAAATGAAATAAAGTACAGTTTGGAAGGCAATTCTGTTGGATAAGTTTAATTATGTAAAGATAATTGCGTAAAGCTGTTCCACACTGCATTAAGGGCTGCGACCATTTGTACTGCAACACGCTCTTTTCACGACAGCGTTACGTCACTTTTCTGTTAATTACACTTATGATTTTTTTGGATCTGGTGACTCTAATTTGGGGCGGCACGGTGGTGCAGCAGGTAGTGTCGCAGTCACACAGCTCCAGGGTGACTGTCTGTGAGGAGTTGGTGTGTTCTCCCCGTGTCTGCGTGGGTTTCCTCCGGGTGACTGTCTGTGAGGAGTGTGGTGTGTTCTCCCCGTGTCTGCGTGGGTTTCCTCTGGGTGACTGTCTGTGAGGAGTGTGGTGTGTTCTCTCTGTGTCTGCGTGGGTTTCCTCTGGGTGACTGTCTGTGAGGAGTGTGGTGTGTTCTCCCTGAGTCTGCGTGGGTTTTCTCCGGGTGCTCCGGTTTCCTCCCACAGTCCAAAAACACACGTTGGTAGGTGGATTGGCGACTTAAAAGTGTCCGTAGGTGTGAGTGTCTGTGTTGCCCTGTGAAGGACTGGCACCCCCTCCAGGGTGTATTCTTGCCTTGCGCCCAATGATTCCAGGTAGGCTCTGGACCCACTGCCACCCTGAATTGGATAAGGGTTACAGATAATGAATGAATGATGATGACTCTAATTTGTAAAGTTTAATAATGAAATTTCAGTCCAATCTTCTGCCACTTCTTGCCCAATATTTCAGCAGCAGGTAACAGTCCATGGCCCCCTCTGTCTGATTCCCATCTTCATGATCCACTGTAGGAGACAGATGTGGACTGGAGGCATCTCAGCGCAGCACACACCACCTCTGTCTATGAAGACATTCTGTTATGTTGTGTGTTTGTGTGTGAGAGTTTGAGCAATGAACTATACACCATCAGGAAGCTTGGTGGAAGCTAGGTAAGGTTTGGTAGGTTTGCTCTTGGACTCCCCCTACAGCTGCAGAGTGTAATTTACATTTACAGCACTGGCCTTAAATCAAGGTCGGGGGCTGGGGGTGCTTTCTACCCTCCTCTTCTTCTTCTTCTTCTTCTTCTTTCGGCTGCTGCCTCCCATCAGGGGTCGCCACAGTGGATCAACCACGATCCGCACCATGGATCTGGCACAGTTTCTGCCCTTCCTGACAACCCTCCCTATTAGGTTTCTACCCTCCTCTGAAAGTTACATAGTGCAGTTTCTGCAGTGCTGAGCCCAGAGTAAACAATATACATGTCTTTTAAAGGTCAAATGTGTTTTGCAAAATAAAACAATCAATAATATAACCTTATTCTAAAAGGTGCACCTTTCAGAAATCTACATCTTTTCATTTAGTCAAAAAAGTCTTTTTTTAAAGTTCTTTTTTGAACAGAAATGGTGTCCCTATTCTAGAGAGGTGACCACAACCCCTAGTTAACTGCCCTGTAAGTTTTTTGCATCTGGTTTGGTGGAGCCCAATTGATGTTTTAAAAAAAGCCACATCCTTCCTTTCCAGTAAATGAAAGCATCAAACACTCAAGAAGAAACAACTCACACGTTTGTAAAGTGATGATTTGGTGAATTTCAAAAAGGAAAGTCAGGACAAACGAGCTGAAAGGTGGTATGTGCTGGTAATTAGCCTCATTTTAACGTGATGTTAAGGGCTACTGACTGAAATAAATATATTGATGATAATTCAGAGTCTAGCGTCTCTATGAACACACACTTCAGCCAATTTTGCCATCTGTCTCTTACAGGCAAGAAGATAAAACAACAACACATAGACAAACAAGTAAAAATAAATACATTAATTAATTAAAAACTTAAACAAGACACAATGGTGTAGAAAAGCTGTGGCTACTTGAATGGAAACCTAATAAATCCAGTGTCCCAGTTATTAATGAGCAGTCTCAAACATTATTATTTACACACTGTTAAAGACTAAAGGACCATAGAAGATTAAAGGAGCATACCATATTTTAACGTGAATTTTCAGAAACACAGTTTATGACGTTGTACGTGACCGCGCTGGTGATGTTGGCTGTGATGTGTGTAATCTTAACACCTCCATTTTCCATTTCCTTTATCTTAACGCCACTTTGCGAGACCCTCGGCTCAGTCAAGCTTAGGAACACTTCCCTTGTGTCTATAGGTTTTGTGCATTTTATCAGCTCCACTGACCACACAGGAGCACTTTGTAGTTCTACAGTTACAGACTGTAGTCCAAACTCTAGTAGCACTGCTGTGCCTGATCCACTCGTACCAGCACAACAGACACTAACACACCACTACCCCACCATTTTGTCCACCATTCAGATGCAGCTATAATTGGAATAAATTGTATTTCCCAACTTATGACAGCACTCAAATGCAGCACTATACTCCAGTGAGACCATAGCATGTTTAGCATTTCAAGTTCACACACACACACACACACACACACACATATATATATATATATATATATATATATATATATATATATATATATATATATATATATATCCTTTACAATATAAATCTCCTTCACAATTTTAAAACAAAGCTTGTTCACTATGGAGCTACTCTTACGCAGTGTACGTGTATTTTTTCTCTCTCTCCCTCTCTGTCCAATCACATCAGGTCAATTACAATACAGAAATGTTCCCTCTGGAACTTTGGAAGCTTGGAGGTTGCAGTTCACTGGCTGTACTTCTCTTATAGTCGTATTATATTGTGTATGTAAAGTCACACTCTTTGTTTTTGTGATCCTTTATTGATAATTAATACTAACGTTGCATTTAATAATATTATAGTCTGGTTTAAATATTTTTCCCATTATAACGAAATGTATTTTAATTTCCATTGGACAACATATGAATATTTTTTCTACAAAGTGAACAGCTAGAAAGCCAAATAATGTAAATGCGAAGAGTATTTTATCAGCTGCCAACTGAACCACAGACCCCTGCTGCTAATATCTATTGCTGAATCTTACTTATTGGTACCAGACCACAACAGTCACATTGCTTCATGATAAAATGCATTGCAAATGCATCTAAAACAGAAGAATAAACGCACCTAGCACTGCAGTGGGCCTTTACAAACATAGGAATTGTTTTAAAGAGCTCACTGAAGCTCACTATTACAACAAGCCAGTTCATGAATTGTTCTCTCTCCTAGATGTTACACAATCAGCTGTGAGTGGTATTATTTAAAAGAGGAAGTTTCGGAGTGGAGTGACATTTCATTTTTCATCTGACAGTCCGATGGAGGAGTCTGTGTTTTGCGAATGCCAGAAGAACATGACCTGCCTGACTGAAACTGTGTGGAGGGTAAAGTGTGGTGATAATTGTGTGGAGTTCCAACGCTGTGTGAACTTTGTGGAGAAGGCCGTGTGTGTTCCAGGATGACTGTGCTCCAGTGCACAAAGCAAGGTTCATAAGAGCATGGCTTCGTGAGTTTGGTGGATGAGAACTTGGCAAGCTCTGAACTCAACCCCTCACAATTACTCTTCTGATACTTACTCTTCTGCAAAAACTCACCCATACATACTCTAGAAGAGTGACTATGGATTTAGAGTGGGACGTCCACTCTCCAGTACAGTGTAATGTGAAGGTGTCTCAATGCTTCTGTCTATAACTTTATTAAATTGATGTTTTCAACAGGACGTCACAGGAATCTAAACTGGTTCCATCGACTGGTTCCACGACTCTGTAACATTTATTGCACTGAGCAGAACTTTAAATCTAGAGAGTAAAAGGCAAGCTGAAAACATTCAGAGACCTCAGCCACAGGTTCTCCATGGGAGTCTGAGGCACCGCTGTCTAGAGACAGGGAAACCGATGTTGTATAACCATGGGCAAACACAAACAGCCCGAAAGTCCGTAACAAGAAGGGAGATTTGTGAAAGTTGCTGTCTGACAGTGTGGAAAGGGAAACTGCAAGTTATTTTGCAGAGTGTATTCGCACATTCATTTGAGGAACTGGAGTGAATACATCAACACAGCAATTGTGAAATAAACAACTCAGTCAGTTTTGGTCTGCACAGGTCAGTAAACACGGGGTGAAATGATAAGAACATTTCTGTCAAGTGCAGCTCCCAGAGCCAGACCTACAAAGACAGAGTGGGTTAAAGTTGTGTTAAAGACGCTTGATCAGAACAAGGACGTGTGAAAACAGAGCCAGAACAACTGGAGAAAAATGAGAGAATTGTGTTGAAAAAGATGGAGCCCAGAGCGAGTTTCTACTTTGCCTCTTCTTTTTTTACACTGTGTGTGAGTTGTGTGTGTTTCGTTATTATTTAAAAGAACAGGCGCAGAAACCGTTCACTTTACACAGGAATGTTCTGACAGTGTGAGAACTGTCTTGTTTTTGTGTGTCATTCGACCAAAGCATGTCACAATAATTTTAGTATCATCACAGGGCACTTGTGAAGGAGTGGTGCCAAATGTCACTGTTAAAATAAACTCCTGTTCTTAGTAACATCTGCCACAGATGAACGTCGCTAGTCCCTAAGTGTGGTGTATTAGCTACAGTACAGAACCTATGGTTTGCTGGAGATTTCAGAATATCTGGCTCCCAGCAAACACCTCCTATCCACTGGCATCGCTAATGGAGCAGCTATTTCCACATGTGATATGTATAACCAGAACATAAAGGGCTTCTCACTGGCACAAAACACTATACAGTCAGAGAGCAGTGCTCTGTAGCCCTCTGACTGCCTGATCTAAAGGAATGATCTCCCTCTCTCCCTCATGCACAGAGCTGCTAATGCTAAGCTTCTCTAAACTCCTGATCCTCCACTCCAGCTGTGTGAGCTTCTCCCTCTGACTAGAAACTTACACTTCTCACTAACAAATGTAGCACTTTCCCTAATGATGGAGCAAAAGGTCAGTCCTCAAGTCAAGATCAGTCAGTATTCGCTAGGCACCGGTTCATTAGCCTCTGGCTCAGTCACTGTGAGTGACCCAGGGGAAGACTCTACCTGAGAGCTCACTGAGTGAACGCTGGTGTCTTCACAAACATCTAGCAGCAGGTTTAATATGGACATGTCAGCGACTCTAAAACTGGTAGTGTGAAAAATGTGGTGGCAGCTACAGTGGTGACGAGCAGCGAGGAGCTATAGCCAGTGAGAACACCAATAAGGTGGTGAGGAGGAAGAACTACACTAGAACTGTAATAGAACTGCACTGGCTGTGCTCTGGCTGTTTGTCCTCTTCTGAATGTGTTGTCCTTCATGATTTGTTTCGTGTTGCAGGAGGAATTCTGTTTCGTCTACGTACACATATAAACATTCCACATTTGTGACAAATAATATTCCATATGATTGCTGTGAGTAGAAAATTATTTCTGTACAAATTTAAATCTATGTATAAAATATTATATTGGATGCAGTTTTTAATCAAATATTTTTGTAAATTCATTGTTTGTCACATTATGTAACACCTGAAATGTTTAAATTGATTTAAAAACGGAACATTTCTGAAACCAGGATCGGAGTTTGAATCCGAATGAAACACTGAACAACGTATAAAACTTGTGAAATTAAAACATCTTAAATCAAGTGAAAAAAATGGTGTTATTTTATTGACATATGTCTGTTATCTTCAGAAGACTTTTTGCTTTGCCAAGATATGGTTTTGCAGTGTAATTTTATACCTGGAAATCTCCATAGGTGATTACATATATACCTTATATAACATTATAATCTTTTACTTAAAGTTAGGTGTCAGTGAGTCGGCTTATTTCTTCATGTCTGGAATCATCACTTCTGTTGGCAGAACAAAGAATAGTGGTTAACACTCAAAGCATAAACAGTGCACAAAGAGCTGAGGCATCTTCCCATCACTAACTGAAACACTGTTTGTTCAAAGTTTATAGAAGTCAAATACAAATAGTTCAGATGTTTGTAAAGTAGTTAGCTTTATTCTAAATGTCCTGCCACTGTGATCTCGGCCCATTATTACTGAATGAGATTTGTAAACCAACTGTCCACCTATAATACCATTTTCAATCCACTGTGCACTATTTTAAGGGCTGACACAGATTAAAGTCAATAAAATAGAGGCCATATTGAGCCTTTCTTCTCTGGTAAGAAAAATGTAATACTTACGCTTAACCTCCAGTTTGCAGGCCACCGCCGCCTCTCCAAGTGCATTCTTGGCTCTGCACGTGTACACACCACCATCAAAGCTGCAGGGTTTGCGGATTTCCAGTGAACACACTCCCAGGGTGCTGTTCTGCCTGAATTTTGGGTCATCTCCAATAATCATCTGATTTTTCATCCATTCAATCTTAGGCTGAGGAAAGAGTGAACGAGGCACATCTCAGACACAAAAATCCAAAAATGCAAGAATTACTTTGAGCACAATTAATAAGATGATAGCGCATTAATATCTGTGTGTGTGAACCCTTATTGTTTACTTATAAAGCATTACAACAAGAAAGATTCTGGAAAATACTGTAAATTACTGTTATTTAAATGTAATAAAATAAGTAATTTACTGAATAATTTACTTAAATTAAGCAAATTACTGTCATCTAAAAATCCTAGATCCCAAACTTTTGTTCTTTGACTGATTCAAAGACTCTGCTAGACATGCTTTCCATGTTTTTTTTATTACACGTCATCATAATTTTATATAATTACTACTGCAAAACTGTATTAACTCCTGAATTCAATTAGTCGAATCTAAACGAAGCATGACATCACATAATAATGAACATGGTTGTCAAAGGGAACGGTCAAAGCCAGTCTTGGGTCTTGTTTCCAGAGCTCCAGTGGGGTTATGGACTGGTTTAACAGGCCCTGTGAGATACTGGTGCACAGTTAGAAATTCACACATCAGTATTCCCTGCACTCAAACCATATCCAATGAAATTACATGTTACCATGTCCCACATAGTAGGCTTAGAGAAACATTTTAGCACTCTATTTGTACTGTAACTGAGTATAGCCTGGGTATTCACTGATGGCTGCTACAGGAAGCCTTAAGGCCCAGGGGGATTTCAGGGTGAAAAAAAAATCAGCAGCAAACATACAGTGTTGCAATGTATTATATGTTGTTCAATGGTGAGAAAGCAAACACGGTACTCAGGGGAAGTGTTTGTGAAGGTTTCAGTGGCTAATACAGTGAGACTTTAGCAGGACACAATGCGCAATATATTTTTTTTTTGGTGAAAACAAATGTTCAAAACATTATGACTGTGTTCATAATCTGACCTTGCACTATTATACTATGAGTAAGGGAAACCGTGGCCTAAAATATTAGAGAAACAGACTTGGGCTTGAGGAAGGCCAAAACATCATGGCTGAAGTGCCCTTATACAAGACACCTAATCCCCAAATGCTCCCCATGGGGGCAGAGAGTGGCTGCCTGCTACTATGGGTGCTGTGTTTGCTGCCTCTAATTGCTAGTGTGTGTTTGTGTGTTCACTGCTATGGATGACTTAAATGCAGAGTTCACATTTTGTTGTGCTTTTGTACACTGACCATAAAGCACAGTTTTAAAATAAGCCTCTGTGTCATCTGTCAATAATGTACATATGTGACTGATTTTAGCCCGATATAGAACACACCCTGTTGGGCTAATAATAAGCTATAGTTTCAATGCTAAAACACAAATGAACCTCTGGTGCTTTAGCATTCTTGTAATGTCTAAGTGTTTTATACTGGCTAGAGGCCCTAAAAGGGCCTAAATGTGGTCTGGCCACAACCAGCTGTCTAAAGCTGTCCTCGAAACCTGATTCTCTGCTCTCTCCAGGCAACAGGCATTGATAAATTAATACGCAAACCAAGACACTTGACCAGCTGATTTCTGTGGCTAGCAAATGGAAGCAAGGAAGTCTGTGTGAACCTTTTAAGCACCTTCAGATATTTTTATTTCTAAAAGACCAAGATAGTTTCACCTTTAACACATCCGGTTTATTACTGAGAGAAAGCTCAAGGACATTTAGGTCATGCATTTTAGGAGTCCCTTAATGCTAGCTGGTTGATCTCTCGGCTAGCTGCTCACAGTTAGCACGCATAGCATCTGCAACATTTTCCAAAACGTTCTTTACAGAACTGCTTAGGATCTAACAGCTGAAATCTAGCGAAAGAGAAGATGAGTCCTAAACTTTGTTAACATAATTTATTATGTCAAATGTGTCTTAGACGAACCTTAGGTGAACCCCGGACCGCACACAAAAGTCTGGTGGTGTAGCCCACTGTGGCTGCCCTGTCGCTGAGGGGAGCTGTGAATTTGGGGGCCTCTTTAAAATCATGCTCCTTGTATTCTTGAAGTTTGTAAGCAATCCCTGTGTGGAAATGGATGACAATATTAGTCGTGAAATAAGGTAGAACTTACACAGTTTGGGATTACATATATATTACCATTCAGGGCTACACTGGGGCTAAATAGAGTACAGAATATACAAGTACTAAACAACATTTGTAGGACTAACTTCATGTTCAGTAGAAAGTACTGTAAACTTTAAAGCAGGTAATAAATTCTGTTAAATAATAAATAAATAAATAAATAATGATGGAACAATCTAATCTAATCAGTTTACAACAGAGACAGTCCCCTTAACTGTCTGTAGAATTATGTGAGTTCTGTGCATCCGAGTTGTTTAAACCGAGTTGTTTAAAAGTTGTTTGACCAGCACTCACCTTAATCCCAAGAGGCTCTCTAATATGGTATTCTTATACCCGAGTTTCCACAACACACTGGGCAAAGTCCCACATTCTCCCCTTTAGGGACCCACACAAAAAACGGTTGATTTGACAGATATCTCTTTGCAAATCGTAATAAAATAATCTTACCTGTCTTCTGAACCGTAGCAACATTTTTTGTTACAGCAGCGCTCTCACTCCTACCAACCATATTCTCAGAAAAGACTCTGAATGTGTAAGAATTCCCCATGATAAGATCAGATACGGTAGCATTTAGCCTGTGGAAGTGTTCCAGGACAGTGAACCACTCCTATTGGGCCAAACGGAGAGGGAAATCATTACTGTAAATCATATACTGTACGTGGTATATGTCGTGTCTAACAGCTAAACACAAACAAATCACAGTCTGCGTTATATAACACGGTATGTTCATAAATTCACTTTAATTGTTTTTAAATAATATATATATATCCAGAATCACATTTTCAAATTAGTGTGGAATGATGTTTGAAGATCTTGTCAGACACTGGGTATGAAAGTCATACCGCTGCCACTTTCTCCCTTTCACTGTTAACGTCCCTGCCTTCCCAGACTGACGATGCTGTCTCCAAGCATCCGTCTGCAACTCCATACAAGCCCACAGACAAGTGGTGTGCCCATATACAGATCATTTGGAAGCCGGTTCCCTCGGTTTAGATTTTCAACCTTGGCAAAGGTTCAAATTAGTTCTCACTTGACCATGCGACAAGGTCCGACCCCCTTGGGATGGACACAAGCCCACAACATATACTCTGATCCTGGTGTAATTTAACACTACACAGAACACACCCACACGTCAGACTGCTGTCAGAGCCTTAGAAACAGTGCGTAATGAATTAAATCAGGCTACAGATGACCAGCAGGAGTCATGTACATTTCTTAGTGAATTAGAACAATACAGAGGTTTTCACAGTGTGTATCCCCTGAAATCTACAGAGAGCTGTGGCATTTTCACTGGCAAATTAAATACATTTAAATCTAGAATTATTGATACCCTTCAGTAAAATTGGTCCAAAATCAATATATTAAATCAAGTATGTGTAAAGTGATATTTTGTACATATATTAGCTGCATATTTCATATATGTATCATGTGCTGTGGATCAGAAATAACCCTTTATTCATATTATAGTTATCTTTTATTCATTTATTATTATTTTTTTTTAATCTTTTCACTTCCCCATTCCCAACTTCAACTCAGTACTATTTTTATCAACACTTTTTTGTTGCTGTAGATTTTGAAAATACAATCCATTAAAGCAGTTCATCACTTATTTTCTTGAGAGGAGCCAATAATTGCAGTTGACTGTAATTTAACCGGTGACAAGAAAGCCTCTGGTTGTTTTTGTTGCTGGTGGAGCCAGCAGGGGGCACTGTCCCTGTGGTCTGTGTGAATTCCAATGAAAGGGACACTGTACTGAACCAATGGGGACATCTTTCGGGTGAGACCCGACTCTCTGAGCTCATAAATGATCCTGTGGTGCTGGAGCCAGGCAAAGCATAACCCACACTGCTGGAATATTTACAGATGGTGGACCATTCCCAGTCCAGCAATGACACTGATGTTTAAAACTCCTGCAGCACTGCTGTGTCTGATCCACTCACACCAGCACAACACACACTAACACACCACCACCACATCAGCAAAAAAAAATACACCTGCTATGTGGTGGCACTGTGGGGGTCTTGAACAAGGAAGAACAATGGGGAAAGGGGCAAATAAAGAGCCACAAATGGGCAACACTGTTACTGTATAACCACAGTGTGCATCTATATGGTGATTGGAGCAGATAAAGTGGACAGTAAAGAAGAGTATAGAATCAAGGAGGTACTGATAAAATTGGTGTATATCAAATTTTAACTTAAAAGCAAACTGGCAACAGATGTTACTCCTTACCCCAGTCTTCTTGTCAGCCTTTTGAACAGTGTAACCTGTAATTTCAGTATTGCCATTGTATTTGGGCTGGGTCCATTCTAGGGCAGCGTTAAAACCCCAGGTATCAACCAACTTCACGCTGGAAGGAGGGCCAGGGAGTTCTACAAAAGCACAGAGATATATTTTTTAAAAATCTGTTAAGAAAAGATAGACAGATGAGTGCAAAACGAAAAGGAAATGGAAATGTCTGCATAAGTTCTCCTTACCCACAATCTGAATTTCAATGTCTGCCTTGTCCTCTAAGCTGTCAACTTTTACAGACATCTGGTATGTGCCGGAGTCCTCTGTCTCAGCCTTGCGAATAAACAGAATGCTGTCTTTGGCACTGTTACGAACATTTACCTTCTTGACATCCAAAGGCTTGCCATTCTTGGTCCATGTAATCACAGGATTGGGTTTTCCCTGAAGTAAAACAGTACAAAAGCTGTGAATGTTTCCTTGGCCTTAGTTTACAACAGCATGAATATAAGTAGTCTATGAAAGCAGTGTCAGTAGTCTATGAAAGTAGTGTCAGTAGTTTATGAAAGCTCGTCAGAAGTGTCAGTAGTTTATGAAAGTAGTGTCAGTAGTCTATGAAAGCGTGTCAGAAGTGTCAGTAGTTCATGAATATAGTGTCAGTAGTTTATGAAAGTATTGTCAGTAGTTTATGAAAGTAGTGTCAGTAGTTTATGAAAGCAGTGCCAGTAGTCTATGAAAGCAGTGTCAGAAATGTCAGGAGTTTATGAAAGTAGTGTCAGTAGTTTATGAAAGTAGTGTCAGTAGTCTATGAAAGCAGTGTCAGAAGTGTCAGGAGTTTATGAAAGTAGTGTCAGTACTCTATAAAAGTAGTGTCAGTAGTCTATGAAAGTAGTGTCAGTAGTCTATGAAAGTAGTGTCAGTAGTCTATGAAAGTAGTGTTAGTAGTCTATGAAAGCAGTGTCAGACGTGTCAGGAGTTTATGAAAGTAGTGTCAGGAGTTTATGAAAGTAGTGTCAGTAGTCTATGAAAGTAGTGTCAGTAGTCTATGAAAGTATTGTTAGTAGTCTATGAAAGCAGTGTCAGACGTGTCAGTAGTTTATGAAAGTAGTGTCAGTAGTGTCAGTAGTTTATGAAAGTAGTGTCAGTTGTCTATGAAAGCAGTGTCAGACGTGTCAGTAGTTTATGAAAGTAGTGTCAGTAGTTTATGAAAGTAGTGTCAGTAGTTTATGAAAGCAGTGCCAGTAGTCTATGAAAGCAGTGTCAGACGTGTCAGTAGTTTATGAAAGTAGTGTCAGGAGTTTATGAAAGTATTGTTAGTAGTCTATGAAAGCAGTGTCAGACGTGTCAGTAGTTTATGAAAGTAGTGTCAGTAGTTTATGAAAGTAGTGTCAGGAGTTTATGAAAGTATTGTTAGTAGTCTATGAAAGCAGTGTCAGACGTGTCAGTAGTTTATGAAAGTAGTGTCAGGAGTTTATGAAAGTAGTGTCAGTAGTCTATGAAAGCAGTGTCAGACGTGTCAGTAGTTTATGAAAGTAGTGTCAGGAGTTTATGAAAGTATTGTTAGTAGTCTATGAAAGCAGTGTCAGACGTGTCAGTAGTTTATGAAAGTAGTGTCAGTAGTTTATGAAAGTAGTGTCAGGAGTTTATGAAAGTATTGTTAGTAGTCTATGAAAGCAGTGTCAGACGTGTCAGTAGTTTATGAAAGTAGTGTCAGGAGTTTATGAAAGTAGTGTCAGTAGTCTATGAAAGCAGTGTCAGACGTGTCAGTAGTCTATGAAAGCAGTGTCAGACGTGTCAGTAGTTTATGAAAGTATTGTCAGTAGTTTATGAAAGTAGTGTCAGTAGTTTATGAAAGTATTGTCAGTAGTTTATGAAAGTAGTGTCAGTAGTCTATGAAAGCAGTGTTAGACGCGTCAGTAGTTTATGAAAGTAGTGTCAGTAGTTTATGAAATTAGTGTCAGTACTCTATGAAAGTAGTGTCAGTAGTCTATGAAAGTATTGTTAGTAGTCTATGAAAGCAGTGTCAGACGTGTCAGAAGTTTATGAAAGTAGTGTCAGTAGTTTATGAAAGTAGTGTCAGTACTCTATGAAAGTAGTGTCAGTAGTCTATGAAAGTATTGTTAGTAGTCTATGAAAGCAGTGTCAGACGTGTCAGAAGTTTATGAAAGTAGTGTCAGGAGTTTATGAAAGTAGTGTCAGTAGTCTATGAAAGCAGTGTCAGACGTGTCAGTAGTCTATGAAAGCAGTGTCAGACGTGTCAGTAGTTTATGAAAGTATTGTCAGTAGTTTATGAAAGTAGTGTCAGTAGTTTATGAAAGTATTGTCAGTAGTTTATGAAAGTAGTGTCAGTAGTCTATGAAAGCAGTGTTAGACGCGTCAGTAGTTTATGAAAGTAGTGTCAGTAGTTTATGAAATTAGTGTCAGTACTCTATGAAAGTAGTGTCAGTAGTCTATGAAAGTATTGTTAGTAGTCTATGAAAGCAGTGTCAGACGTGTCAGAAGTTTATGAAAGTAGTGTCAGTAGTTTATGAAAGTAGTGTCAGTACTCTATGAAAGTAGTGTCAGTAGTCTATGAAAGTATTGTTAGTAGTCTATGAAAGCAGTGTCAGACGTGTCAGAAGTTTATGAAAGTAGTGTCAGTAGTTTATGAAAATAGTGTCGGTAGTTTATGAAAGTAGTGTCAGCAATCTATGAAAGTAGTATCAGTAGTCTATCAAAGGACACCAAACATTTAATGTGGATAAAGGAAAAAAAGGATATAATCAACTAATGAATGTAGATTATGTTTAATAAAATTCTCATTAATGTAATTAGCCGTCAGTCTCGCTGCGCCGTTATAATCAGTTTAATTAACTGCAGCTGATAACTGATTAAACATGTGAAGAATACCCCATCAGTGGAATCACCAATATTCTCTGCACACATTTAAGGAAAATATTAAGGGAAAAAAAGCAAATATCTAGTGTGATCCTGGTATATAAGATAAGGTAAAAGAAGACAATGCTTTATTGGTCTCCAATAAAACCGTGACCAATAACTGTATAGAAAGTAATCCACTCGAGTAGATATAAGTTTGTAGGAAACAGAAAAGTCAGGTGAAAGTGAGTGAGTGGATACAGCAGTGAACATTTAAAACTGTACTGTGGGGAAACAATGATCTAATAACTGAGTTACAGACTGATATTATATTTAACTTTAACTTACAATGAAAGGGATGACTAGATTAATCTGGTCTCCAACTTTCTTGATGTACCTTGCTCTGAGGGATCGAGGCAAACGGATCTTGGGGCGATCTAGATGAATAAAACATGAGAATATAATTAATATATACACATTTTTTATTTGTCATAGCACTCGATTTTGTAAAATTAATCAGAATATATCCACAGTGGCCTCAAAATTACAGCAACCAACATGTAGCTCCCTAACGCTTCCCTGATGTATTTAGAAAGCATTTAAATGCATTTGATATAAAGAACAGTTAAAAACTGTAAAATTATTTTTTACATTACACAGTATTGTAGTAAACATAGCATACATTAAGCTTAGATTTATTTATATAATTTGAATTATAAATATATACTTAATAATTGTATTATGAATGAATTCATATTAATAAACTTAGGTTTATTTCAGTGTATTTATTTAAAATAATAATAATGCAAATAATGCATGGCCTTAAAATGGTCTTTCTCAGACCTGCTCTTATAAAACTGTATAACCATTGAATGATATTAGAATTGAACTAATTCATAAGTAGATAATGTCTCATCTGTGTATTTAAATTTTTTTTTTTCAAAGTTTATAACTGAAAACAGCACAGTTGTTTAACAGGTAGTGTCACAAGGATCCTGTTAATTGTGTTCTCCCTGTGTCTGTGTGGGTTTCCTCCGCTTGCATCAATTTCCCACAGTCCAAACTAAACATTTTATTAAAATAATATTGTTATCTAGCAAAAATATACTAAAGTAGAACCTATTTTGAAAATTCATTGCAAATTAAAACATATCTTGACTGAACTACGAGCAAAGTCATTATATTTCATCAAATCCAAATAGAGTCCAGTTCAAAAATGACCTGTACATCATGATCAGCTTTCTGTAGAGCTTTATTCATCTGTTTCCCAAAGTGAGACACTGGTCTAAACCAGTGTTAAAGTGTTGCTTTGACCTTACGGAAGAAGGAATGTCATTTTTTGCTGAATACCTAAATATGCCCAGGAGTAGCTATTATTAGTCAGTGCTAGTAGAGGATATGTTGGGAACTCTGTACCTCATCAATAACAGCAAATCTCCACTAAGCTCAGAAGGCTTACTGGACACATGATAGCCTCCCTTCTTATTCAGTTCCTTTTTGAACACCCAGTGCACTGTGACACCTGCCCTCAAATCTGTTGATGGATTGCAGGAGCTCATTTTGCTTGGAAAATATCATATGTTAGTCTTAGAGTGACATGAGTTTCAGCGGGTCGTCCGATTTATTTAGTGAGTGGCACAGAATACACAACCCTTAATTAAAAGTATGGTCACATCCTCCTCCATATACTTTATATATGTCCTACTTCCCCCCATCAACTGCCTGTAAAACTCTTAGGAGGAAGTGCTGACATTCATTCTTCTGTTTCAGTCTTAAAGACCATAAGGTAATGCATATAGGAGAATTATATTTATAACAACAACAAGAAGAAGAAGAATTACGGCCTTTGCACAAAAATTACACAAAAATGTAATAAAATGTAAAAACAGTTTAATAAAATGTAAAAAAGTAATAATTTTTTAAAAATGTAATAAAATGTAAAAACAGTTTAATAAAATGTAACAAAGTAATAATTTTTAAAAATGTAAAAAAATGTAAAAACAGTTTAATAAAATGTAAAAAAGTAATAGAAGTAAAACAAATTTAATAAAATGTAAAAGCTATGTAAAAAAAAAGTAATAAAACGTTTAAAAAATAATAAATAAAAAAAATGAATCCTATGGAAAAACAATATTAAAAATAGCAGTATGATTTCTAACTAGATTCAGTTAGTGTCTCCAACAGTTAAATTTATCCCTTTACTGTATACAATATCTTCAAAAGCGGTTGTAAACTTCACTTTGAAAAAAGCAGTTTAACAAGCTGTTAATAAGATCACCTGTCAGCTGTGCTACCACATCATTTACTTCACCAGTGACAGTGAGTAAACACATGCAAATATTAAGGACACGGAGCAAGCCCGAAGTCTCTGATTCCATATAGGTTTATGACCCTGCACCTGCTATGAAAGTGACACTGTACCATGCCACAGAGAGTCGTACACTTGACCTGTTACATACAGCTACGTCAGCTAAGACGGGAGAACGATGTGACAGTTTATAACGGGCTTCTTCGAGAGGTCAGACGGCAATGACAACTTTACCCTAGGTCTTTGGTTTGTAATTTAAATGCTAATGAAAGCACTTGTCAGCACAAGCCGAAGGGATTTATGAGTCTACATCTGCTGGACCGATCTGAGGCTGGGGGCCATAACTAATGCTTTTTCACCTTCTCATTAGAGTTTGTGGTTGATGTTTGAAGATTTCACAGTTTTATGATGTCATGTAAAAGCGTGTCATTTTCTTACCAACAACTTCTTGGATGGGAACTACGTGGGGGAGCTTCGCAGGTTCACTGCGTCCGCCAGCGTTCACAGCCACCACACGGACATTCAGTAAGCTTCCTGTGGCCAGGTCTTTAATCACGAAGCGGTTTGATGTGATGAGTTCTGTGTTCGCAGCCACAAATTCAGAGGCTGAATAAAAGGAAAAAGTGGGAACAATCAGCTGTTTATCACTGCTTTACTATTTTCTAGAAATACATTAGCTCTGTTTTGATCTACACAGAAGAACAGGTTGTGGCTCTTTAAGGTAAAAAAAATTTAAAAATATATTTTAGTTTTCAAGGAACCTCTACATAATTACAGACCTGTGCAGTTATTTATCAGATTAAAAGCTAAAATGCACAGGTAAAAGTATGACATATGTATATATCTGTAACCACTTTATCCTCTACCTGGTATCATTCACACATATGAACACTGATCAACAGCCAATCCACTGGTCAATCCACCTGGTTTTGGATTGTGAAAAAAACAACAACCTGGAGCACCCAGAGGAAACCCATGCAGACACTGGGAGAACACATCAAACTCCTCATAGACAGTCATGGGTGGCAGGGTTTAAACCATTGGCCCAGGCTCCTGCAGCTGTGTTGCTCCACTGTGCCACCCCATTTGGTAAAAGTCTACAAATTTAAGTGTACATACATTAGGCATCAAATTTATTTAACCCTAAGTGCAGGTTTATTAGGAAAAATTTGATTTTTTCAGCTGTTTACAATAAACCAATCAAACAAGAACAATTGAACATAAAGTATTCTGAGACTGAACAGAATCTCTCATAAGAGCACACATATGCAAAACAAGTATGTATGGAAATGGAGGCAAATATATCAGCATCCACAAGATTCCTGGGGAGGCAGGTGGTCAAAAATTCTCAAGAGACTGCACAAGACCTGCAAGATGGACTCAACCCATTACTGGAGAGAGCTAGATTTAAACTGCATTCCTTTTCTGAGGAAGCTGCATCTTGTGCATCATTGGACCTTCCAAAAAGACAATGATGCCAAGCATACTTCAAAATCCATGAAGGCTTGGTTCCAGAAGAAGATCCTGCAAGACACTGGAGTGACTGTCATTGTTGCCTCACTTAAACTCTGGTAAATCTATTGTGGGATGTGAAGAAGGCAGTTACAACACACAAACCCAAAAGTATTAGACAACTAGAGGCCATCACCAATGAGGAGTGGACTAAGATCCCTCAGGAACTCTGTCAGAAGTGGGTGTCAGGCTATATTTCACATTTGCAGTAAGTCATGGCAGTAAAAGGCTGCTATGCGAAGTATTACCACTGCTTTTCAGGAAGGGTTTAAATAATCCTGAGACTGCAGTAGTCATTAGAATGGCATTTTGTGTTTGCTTGGTTTATTACAAACAGCTGAAAGTTACAGTTTGTTAATAAACCTAATTTACAATGGGGGTTGAACAAGTTTAACTGCAAGGCTACAGCATTGCAGAAAAGCAGAGCATCTAAGAAACAGCCTGGCTTAAATCAAATTACTCATGACAGCTCCACGGCAGGTGCAGCAATCAGATAGCCTGGTTCTCCTGTTATGATAAATGACAGCTGTATATGTCTCGCTTACATGATGAAGTCATTTCAGTGAGTGTAACTCTGACTCAGGTTTACCTCCTTCCTTGCAGTATTCCACAATGTATCCATCTAATCCAGAGGCTCCAATGTTCTCGGGTGGCTTCCATTTGACGGTGAGAGATTTTTCGGTGACATCGTCCACAGCAAGGTCCTGCGGAGGACCTGTTGGCACTACAGGTACACAACATGTAATGGAAGTAGTGGAGCTTTATTTCATGGGAATGTGGACTAAAAGGTATTTTGAAAGATAGAGACACTGAGAGGGTAGTGATACTGACCTGCCTGAGGTGGAGGTGTAGGGGCTTTAGGAGGTTCTTTCACAGGAACAGTTTCAGCAGGTGCAGCTACCATTACAGACATAAGAGATAAAGGATTTTAAGATTTTCAAATGTATTTAAAAAAATAATGTCCACTGTATGTTAAATTGCAAAATGCTGGTTCAAGACGACAATTCAACTCAGTAAGACATAAAAAAAAGATGGCTTACTCTCAGCTGGAGCTTCAGGAGGGGCTGAAAGTTTAAGTGTAAACAAACAAACAACAACAAAAAGAATTACAGTAACTGTAGTCAAAGACTTGGGGTTTTCCATGATGCAGGACTTTAGGGTCACCATTTGCTGAAGCAGTGCCTTCCTTTAGTGCAGAGGTTTCAGTAGCAGTAGCCAATATTAAAGAGTAAAAACTGTTAGCTTTGCTTCAGACAATAACAAGCAAAATATTATCAATTAAAGCAGTTGCCAATTATAAGCTTTTAGTGAAGACCCTTGTATATAAACAACAACATCAAACTAAGGAGACTCCCTGGTTCTGTAGCTTCTACCTGTTAAGCTAAACGCCTCTGACTGATACACATGAAGAACTTGATTTGAAACTTAAAAAAATACTATGTAACATTTTAACCTTAAAATTCCAGCATCAGAATAACTGTGAATGTTTCAGACTTTAATCTCAGAATTATTCTGACTTTTTTTTCCCTCTGAATTCTGAATGTTGTGGCCCCACCCAGTAAACAAGGATCGTCCCTGGACGTTCAAAATAGGTCTAAAAGTAGTCTGTCCGTCAAGGACATATTTTAAACGTCAATTGACGCCCAAAATCCATCTTAATAAGTTAGTTAAGTGGTGACCAATCGATAACGTCAGTGGACGTCCAAAATGCGTTTTATACAAGTAATTTATTTCGGGACCAATTAATAACGTCAATGGACGTCCAAAATACATCTAATAGTCGTCTTTTCAATGTCTGTGTTTGGACGTCTTTTCAACTTTCATTTTCAACCTTAAGAGAACGTTGATTAGACGGCAGTCATTACGTTATTTCAACGTTGAATCAGCGGCTAAATGTTTACTGGGTAAAACTCATTCAAAATACACTCCAACTCATCTTAACTATGTTGAATGTTGCTTCAGACTCCAGAGAGTAAAGTGACCATGAGTTCAGGTGCAGCTTCAGAACGTTCCAGAGAATTCCATTTCATTTCATCTTATAAAACGGAAGCTGTGTTACGGCCAGCGAGTGCACCTTCAATTAGCTGTCTACAAAATTCTGGACACAGTCCATGCACATGAGAGTTCATAATATATGAGAGTTATATTATATATAATATAATGTTTTAGGGTTAATACAAAGATTGTGTGTGTAAAAAGAAAGAGAGAGAGAGAGAGAGAGAGAGAGAGAGAGAGAATGTACACAGTTATAATGTGTGCACAAATTAAAGGGTAAGCCAACAATGTATTGGTGTATTTCCGGAGTAAATGCTGGGTCTTATGAAGGGTACCTTGTGGCTCGGTGGTGGCTGGAGGAGGTGCTGCCGCTACAGCAGCTTCAGGAGGGACGGCCGGGTCTTTAGGCTCCACAGGCTTCTTTGGTTTTTCTGCCTTCTTGGCAGTCTTCTTGATGGGGGCTGGTTTGGCTGGCATGGCGCACGAATATCCTAATGGAAAGCCAGTCTCTGGAATACAGGGACTCCCAATTTATACCTCCTCTGTGTTAGGCTCCTAGACACTCCTCCCACCAGCACATTTTATAAGCTGTAAGCTCATTACTTCTCATTTCCACCTCCCTGCGGGTGTCACTTTTACTTTTGGCGAGGTCAGAATCCTCTGAACACTGTGACGGCGCCCATGAATTTCTGGGTGTGTGTCTCATCTCTGCTTTCGCGCCTTGCAGCTCTTTAACGTGTTCCGGGCTGTTTAGGGTGTTTTAAAAATGTACAGACTACACAGGAGCACTTTCTAATCCTACAGTTAAAAGGCCCCGGTCATTAGCAGATACCTTTGTAATAAAAGGGTGTAAGTGACACGTCAATCACATGAAAGCCAGGACCCTAGTTTTCCCTGGAGAACATTCTCTAGAACATCACACTGCAAGCTTGCTCACTGATGCAGCTTTACTCTTTAGTTTTATAAACATTTCGCTTCATCTACACTTGAAAAAAATTCAGCCTGTGGTGGGTGTCAACTTTATATTTAAGTGTGTTATAAAATCTTCATTCTGGTTGATGTGATTGACAGACGATGCCATTGCACTGACAATACACACTCCCCTCACACACCCGGATAAAGAACACTCATGTGACAGAGCTGTTCATGGATCATAGATCAGCATTTAACACAGTGGTGTCAGTATATGAAAGTAGTGTCAGTACTCTATGAAACTAGTGTCTGTAGTCTATGAAAGTAGTCTGTAGTGTCAGTAGTCTATGAAAGTAGTGTCAGTAGTCTATGAAAGTGGTGTCAGTAGTCTATGAAAGTAGTGTCTGTAGTGTCAGTAGTCTATGAAAGTAGTTTCAGTATATGATAGTGTCAGTAGTCTATGAAAGTAGTGTCAGTACTCTATGAAACTAGTGTCTGTAGTCTATGAAAGTAGTCTGTAGTGTCAGTAGTCTATGAAAGTAGTGTCAGTAGTCTATGAAAGTAGTTTCAGTATATGATAGTGTCAGTAGTCTATGAAAGTAGTGTCAGTACTCTATGAAACTAGTGTCTGTAGTCTATGAAAGTAGTTTCAGTATATGATAGTGTCAGTAGTCTATGAAAGTGGTGTCAGTAGTCTATGAAAGTGGTGTCAGTAGTCTATAAAAGTAGTGTCTGTAGTCTATAAAAGTAGTGTCTGTAGTCTATAAAAGTAGTGTCTGTAGTCTATGAAAGTAGTGTCAGTATATGAAAGTAGTGTCAGTAGTCTGGAGAACATTCTCTAGAACATCATACTGCCAGCTTGCTCACTGATGCAGCTTTAATTTTATCCACATTTTTAACCTTTTGCTTCATCTGTACTTGACAAAAATTCAGCCTGTGGTGGGTGTCTACTTTATATTTAAGTGTTTTATAAAATCTTCTTTCTAGTTGATGTGATGTGACAGACGATGTCATTGCACTGACAATACACACTCTCCTCGTACACCCGGATAAAGAACACTCATGTGACAAGAGCTTTTCATGGATCATAGATCAGCATTCAACACAGTCATCCACTCCAAACTCACCCTTAAGCTTACAGACTTGGGTCTGAACTCATCTCTGCAACTGGATATGGTCTGAGCAAACCCCATGGGATGAAAGCAGGTAACGGCCTCTCTTCTACATTGACTGAACCGAGGGGTTCCTCAGGGACGTGTACTCAGCCCGCTGTTGTACTCCCTGTTAACATGAGTGTGTGGCAGAACGCATATTTAATATCTTCAAATTTGCTGATGACATCACCGTCCTAGGCCTCATCACAAATGGAGCAGAGACAGCCCACAGAGATAAAGACAGTGCTCAGTCAGAGTTGTGCCATTAGAGCAATCTGTCTCAACATCAGGCAAACAAAGGAGATGCAGAGTGGTGGTTCTTCTCTCTTATGCAACAATGGAGGCAAACTGGAGATAGTAATCAGTATCAAGTTCCTCCGGGTTCACCTCGCTGTAAGATCTGCCCATCAGCATCTCTGCTTCCGGCAAAGGTTCAAGAAGTTTGGTCTGTCTACTCACATCCTCACCAACTTCACCAGTATTTTAATAAACAATGTCCTGACATGTTGTGCATCTGACAAAAAAAAACACAACTTGAACGTGAAATAACGTAAGTTTATTTAAAAATGCCGGGAACATGATGAAATTCAGTCAAATTAGACACATTATTATACCCTTCACCAGGGTATAATAAGAATAATTAAACCTAAAAAATGAGCAATATATCGAAACCTAGGCTTATATATTTAATTATAAATACTTCTTATGTGATTGCTGTCACAGACATTCACTAATCACTATTTACATTGTTTACAATTGCCATGTTCTGTACAAAAAGCAAAGCTTTTCAAAAAGAAATACTTATTCCTTAAATAAAAAGTTTTTGCAATCCCAATGACATGAAATAGAAAATATTTTTTGCAAACACATGAATGTAACATCAACAACAGTAAAACACCATCAGATTTTCATATCAGCTAACCTTGTTAAATATTCTATTTATTGAATATTTTAATGTTTGAACCTGGTATTGAAACACTGAATTTATAACTCTATGACATCATATGTATAGTCTTCTGTAATGACATCAAATCTGACTACTTAATAGATTTTTTAAATAATTTAAGACATGATTGTGCTTACATTTTAAATGTTTACATAAGGACTGAGAAAAGCTTTAAAATGTCTCCCTCCATTCATTCTGGATAGAATTAACATTTAGCTATTTTCTATAAACAACCTTAGATCTTGTCAGATTTCATTACTTTCAATTATGCTGATTTTAATCTGCCATTTCCTCCGAAGCTTCCAGCTAGCAGGGAACATTCCCACAACTTTGGCTAATGTTACACAAAACTTCTAATAAAGTTTCAAGAAATCATTTTAGTTTAAAATTCATCAAATATTTTAATGATCTTTGTTATTTTGAATAAAATATTCTTTGAATATTGGATTAAAATGTTTTCTCTAAAACTTTATTAAAGCTTCTGGGTAACATTAGCTAAATTTGTGGGAACGTTCCGTGCTAGCTGGCCAGACATTAGCATGAACACCTTATGATCTTCACTACTGATGTCTTATTTACGTTCAGACTTAAGGATGTTAAACTGTACCTTTGCCATATCTGACAAAGCATGATAATTGCTATTAATATTGTGACACACTAAAACTTGAGGGATTCAGGGTAGCTTAGCAGGTGGCTAATAACTGCTATCCACTTTTTCACCAGATTAACATACATGGAAACAGCATTGTTTTCACATGAATATGGACATGAAGAGAGGAAGATTTCTTCATTCTATTTGCCGCAGGCCTCATAAATTTTACCTGCCAGATACCATTAGCCAGATGTAATTTCCATTCCTAAATCTGTAATGCTCTAACCGTTTGTTTAGGTATACAATATCCAACAGGTTTCTTAGGCACATTCCATGATCTTAAACAATAAACAAGTCCTACTTCACACAGTTTACAAAAGATGGAGACATTGAGCAAGTCTTTAAAGAAATTTGAGGTATTTACGCGAAGAGAGGCACTGCTATCATTGCTTCTTTCTGAAAGAAGACATCTTTTTATGTCACGTCAGACTTATGAAGCACAATATGTAGCACATACGAGTTTATGGCAGTTTACTGGCTCCCATGTATCTCAGACAATTAAGAGAAAGATTTCACAACTATGGCTGCCAGAGTACCTCATGAATATCTGCTAACTACACATTCACTGGATGAAAAATATTACTTTGAGTATTTATGGGTGAACCTGCAAATCATCTTTTTTTTTTTTTTTTTTTGATTATTTATGAAAATTTTATTTACAAATGGCCAGTGAGGATGCTTTAGTAAAAAATATTATAAAATTACTTGTAAAAACGTAACATTATTAGAGGGTTACAAATCAGAGTAACAACACTTACATTACACAAGTATCATCAAAGATTTCTGGATGTTCCAGCAAACTCGTTATTTTATGCTATGATCATGTGTTTACAAAATGGTAGCTTAAGTTTTAATTCCTTAATTGGTTTTTAATTTTACAATTGTTGGTCAGCTCCTTGAATACATCACCGCTGATAACCGTAGTGCCTGATGTTATTTGCATTGTCAAACTGCAGGAATTAGTAACCATGTGGTTCATAAAGCTGTGTTACTCCACAATCTAACAATTACATACTAATACTTTTCTTTGATTTCTTTCTGCATTCGTTGCCAACACACAGTTGGGCATGTCACATTTTCTCCATCATATTAAAGCTTTCATGCAAAAAAAGTACAGTTCTAGGGCACTTAAAATCATTCAACTAGCAAAGCACATTAATTTACTTTCCCACAACTTCAGAATTTACCTCACTGAATCATATGCACTGGATATGGTATTTCATGTTACCCAGGTTAGAAAAAGTTTTAGAACACAAGCAAATCTAATAAGAACATTTGAGAAAAAAAAAAAATCACAAGGTTCATACTTATGGACTTTATGAGATATTCACAAATATATACTGGAGGACTGACATTTTAACACGTCTCACAATCCCCATTTCCTGAAAATTGGGGAACAAAAAATAAGCAGTGAAAACTCTTGAACCTTTTAAAAACATTTCAGTGTTTTCAATGACAAACTTAATTCTATTAGTTATGTATGAACAAATTTAGAAAGTGATGCCTGCAAAAAATGTTACAAAAAAATTTATGTCTGTAAAGAAAGTTATGTTAAAAAAAACATAATGAAGGCTCCTGAGTTTTTGCCTGAAAAAAGTGACAATCTTCTTAATAGAACTGTGGCAGATTCTCCAAGACACTCAGCAAAACTACCATCTAATTTCTTTTTAAACTGTATAAACTGTACCTAGGACTAATATTTAAGGGAAAAAAAGCAAATTTTCATCACATATAATACTCACTTTCTTTTAATTCCATTATTTTTTAAGTCGTATTTACTTTCCAACCTTTTTTGCATGTGCCTAAAACTTTTGCACAGTACTGTATGCAGTTGAAAATCTTGATTGTAGAATCTTGATTTTTCTCCAAAACAAGCTGAAACATGGACTTGAGAATATGATTCTACTGTCTTTCAGTCCATATCATCACTTTTACAGTTTCTTTGTTTTTGCACAAAATACATATATGCTTTTCTCGCTGCATAACACACTTTCAAGTTGCATTTCTTGATGCAGCTGCAGACTGTTAAGTGACAAAGATTTTTCCAATTCCTGGTGAATCCATGAGGCCATGGCCATCATGATAGTTTCTCCAAAAATACTACCCGAGAGCTCAATGTTTACACACATTCAGCAGGGATTTCCACTCTTGGTCTTGATGCATGGAGTCTTCCCAAAACTCCATGAATCTTTTCATTTTATTAGGAACTGAATGTGGAGAGAGACTTAAATTCTGACTAAGAATTCTCATGAAATTTGGCATTAAATGGTGAATCACTATCCATCTTTGCTTACAAAGGCCATTTTGATGATGAATGCTCATTTTATACCTGTTATATTCACGTGCTAAGTGTAATGCTTCAAAAGAGTTTGATGTGAATTTTCTATAATTTTTTTTTCACGCTTATTTTGCTCGTTCCAAATTTTTCCAAAATGTTTCAGGCATCAAATGTTAAAATTTGTTAATATTTACACAGCATAATCTGTCAGAGAAAACACTGGAATTCTTTTCTTTGTATTTCAGTTTTAAAAAAGGCCAAGCAATTTAACAAATTTGTTTTATTACATTTTCAGAAAATGCCAAAACGTTTTTTTAGAAATGGGGTTTGTGTTTTCTTTCTCTGTGTCTAATTTATAACATCACCCCCCGTACATACACCAACACTCAAAGGTTTGGAATCATCTGCAATATTAAAATTTTAACTATATACAATTTTATAAAATAGTGTAAAAAGTGGATTTAATACTTCTAGTAATGCAATTTCAATTAATATTTACACAGATGTTTTAATCATAATTTCTAATACTGAAACAGTGATTCTAAACTTTTCAATGTGAGTGGTGGAGTCTGCTGTAAACATTTTATAAAGTCCATAGGCAGAGACCTTAAAGAGCCCCTTTCACACATGCACAGTAACCAAGAAATGCTTTGGGGTTTATCTGGAGGTGCTGTAAACACTCGTAACACTTGTCTCGGACATTACACAGACTTTATCCAGCCAAGCCCCCCAAATAAAGTCTCTGGGTAAAGTCAGTGTATGTGTGCACACTGCACAAGTGCTGGCCCATGCCTAATGTTTGCGGTACAATTCACACATTGAGAACTCATCTGACACAGAAAATCTCACTAGAGTATCTCTGGAGTTCAAATGTGAAAGGGGCTATGTAAGGCTTTCCATTTCTGCCATTTTAACAAAACACCTTTGCTTGTGAAAGAAAACAGGTGCAATTATTAATCACTGAAGGCAAAATAGTTCCTAATGCCATTTAGATCACCTTTGTCATCTCTCCTTAATTTCAATTCTTAAAATACAATCACCAACGAAGGCAGTGCACTCGGTTCATACCTACACAAAATGCATTTTCTCACTTGAGATCACACTGATGCAGCAACTGTTTGTATTTTTCTAAGAAAACAATTTAAGGGAGTGCACTACACCTTTATATTGTACAGTATGTGTATAAAGGTTTGAACACGTGCTTCCGCGTTGTAAATGAATTAGTGATTTCAGCCCATATTTATGTTCAACTGTGCATACATAATCCAAGGTTACTAAGCCTAATACCCTAGATGCCCAGGTGTCAGATAATGTGTATAAAGCTCCTCCACAATGGGTATTTTATCATTATATTAAGTTATAAGGCAATCAACTGAGTGTTTTCTTAAATCTAAGGTAAAGCCTACATTCTGCTGTAAACCACAGATGATTTTAGAAGAAATGCAGGTCTACAAACCTTTGAAAACGCACACCACACACACATCAGCCATAATACTATGACCACCTTGTTTCTAAACTCATTCACCATTCTCTTAGCTCCACCAATTCTACAAAGTACTCTGCATATTAATCTGCATAAATTGTTTTGCCCCATTCACCCTGATCTTACCACAGTGCAGGTACGATTTGAGTGCTGCATTGACACTGACAGTGTACTGTCTGTAACTTTTAATCTTCAAAGTGCTCCTCTATGGACAGTGGAGATGAGAGAATAGACAATGAGTGCAGAAACAAGGAGGTGGTCATAATGTGAGGGAAGATCGGTGTACTGCAGATTATTCTACAAACTGTGAGGTAAAAGATTTGTATCTTACTGAAAGTTGACATATGGCATACTGAATCATGGATAGTTTACCAGTTAAGGCTGTCCCCTAAGCACCATTCTATTAAGTTTCATTTTGCATACATGTAAACTGCAGTTCTGGAGTTGCACCTTCATACTGTATTAAACACAGACAGCCATGACATGTAATTATGCATATTTATAAGGAAAAGTCAACCACTGCAGTAATTGTACCACCAAATAAATACTCAATGGTCCAAACACGTATTATTACAAAATCATGAGATTCAGAAACTTGCCTGCAGTCATTTTTTCAGTTTCTGGAGCAGATGTGGAACAATATATGCCCTCAGAGTCGCATCATCTTTTGTGAGTCTTTTTGATGATCTCTATAAGCTTCTAATGCGGTGATTGCCATGCACTTGCAGATTAGATAAGCAAAGGAAGGAATCAGACAATTGTGCAAATATATTACTTTTTTTCCTCGGTACGCTTGATTTTCCTTTTTTTCCATTGGGAATACACTTGTCAGATGCAAAAGATAATTCCTACATTTAATCATTCCTATACCATTGCAGGGGAAGAGTCTTTACAAACCGTGAAAGAAGGTTTTTGTTTTTTTTTTAACAGCCATTTCTGAGTGCTTGAGTCAGGATCCTTTTGGAGTTCAAAGTGTTGCTTGGAAACTGGTGTCCCCTGCAAAGTCCCTTTCTGGGGACTCAATATAGTTGGCGGATTCCTGCAGTTTCAGCAGCATAGCCATCTGAATAAGAGGCAGATACCACACGACAACAGCATAAACAATTGAATTTTTATTTAAATTAATTATTTCTTAAACATATGGCAGCACTCAAGGGGCAGCGTTAAACCTTATCAAGCTGTGGATGATCTCAACATTTCACACTACCACTGTTAAGGCAACCCCTATGAAATACTGTTGGCTTGTGTTCTAATTTATTCAGCTTTTATTTTAACCAAATTCTCAGTACACAATTCTGTTTTTAAATGCCATTTGAGGCAGGATTGTTATGTAAAATGACACAGGTATAAAAGAAGCACACATAGTTAATGAACTGTAAGCTGTTCTGTGAATGACTGATTATAAAAGCCTGCGGTGGATACTCACCAGTGGATCTGACTCCATGACCAGTAGTTGTGCGTCCTTCTCAGTCCGGTCATTACTAGGTTGGGGTGGGGCAGTATTGGGGCAAGTGGCGGGGGGAGGGAGGTGGAAGAGTTTAGCTTGGTCTTGCTGGGCCAAGGGCCAAGGCAGAGTGTCCCGTACCCACTCCACTGGGTCCTCCCATACTGCCTTCTGACCACGGACCTGCAACAATTAGTGACACCTTAGAGAGACCTTTAACACACACACACACCCAGTGTACAGTGTATAGTGTGTGTGTCTTAGTGTATAGTGTGTGTGTTAGTGTTAGTGTATAGTGTGTTAGTGTACAATGTGTTAGTGTACAGTGTTTGTGTGTGTGTGTTGGTGTCTAGTGTGTATACAGTGTGTTTGTGTGTTAGTATATAGTGTGTGTAGTGTGTGTGTGTGTGTGTGTGTTAGTGTATAGTGTGTGTGTGTGTGTGTGTGTTAGTGTATTGTGTGTGTTAGTGTACAGTGTGTGTTTGTGTTAGTATATAGTGTGTGTGTGTTAGTGTACAGTATGTGTTTGTGTTAGTGTATAGTGTGTTAGTGTACAATGTGTTAGGGTACAGTGTGTGTGTGTGTGTTGGTGTATAGTGTGTATACAGTGGGTTTGTGTGTTAGTATATAGTGTGTGTAGTGTGTTTACAGTGTGTGTGTCAGTGTACAGTGTGTGTACAGTGTTTATGTGTGTTAGTGTATAGTGTGTGTGTGTGTGTGTGTGTGTTAGTGTATAGTGTGTGTACAGTGTGTGTGTGTGTGTGTGTGTGTGTGTGTGTGTGTAAATGATAAACAGGGCTGCACATAAATATAGCTGATCATTTATATCAATGTGATAAAGGCCATAGTCAGGTTGTCCCTTACCTTCATCCCATCTTTGGCTCCCTCCTGCAGGTACGGAATAATTGACTGGTTCCATAGATCAATGAACCAGGAACGAAAATCTGCTATTGTTACCGGACATGACAGAAAAAAACATGGACCTGCAAACACAAGAATGACTCGTGTAGTGGATCTGTTAGAGGAAATAACATTTCAGCAGAAACGCAATTCAATGACAAACAAGAAAAGACATGAGGTACCAATAAGGAAGTCAGAGGTGCTGTGTTTCTCCAAAAACGTGTGCAGGTGGTACCACAGTTTTGAGACCCAGTCCAGCACCTTCATCAGCTCTGCATCACGCACTGTGCTCTCATCCTCCGCCTCAATCAGCTTCCTGTGCAAGTACCGCATCAGGAAGCCATTGGCGGGCTCCACGTTGTTGGAGAAGATGATCATCCTGGTTAAAGATACAAGAGAATGACTACAGTGGCCATACTGTGTGGACAGGTGACATACATGATTGCAGGAGCTATTATAAAGGTTAATAATAACAGGTTAATACCTGAAGCTGAGGTGCAGGCCATGATTGGATGACATCTTCACAGGCTGATTGGTTGTCCCAACAATGTAAGGGCTGTTGTGAGTCACCAAACACAAATAATTACTCATTATTTTCCAGTGAATCCACACTGAGACACATTTTATTCTGTAGTAACTCAAAAACAAATATAACTCAAACATTTCTCACCATTTATGATATTTGCAGGTCAAAGCACTGTTGACCAGTTCACTAATAGAGACTGCATCACTGACATCATCTAAAATAACCACCACGGGGATGTCGTCTGCATTGCAGTCATGGTCTATCTGATTAGCTATATTCGACAAGTACAGCTGGAGTTCCTGAACAGAAACAAAATGGAGGAGTAGATTTATATAAAAATACTCTGCACCTCACACAATAAACAGAAAACAACAAGAGCATTTCAGCAACAAAAAAATAAACAAAAACGTGTAGATAGATGTGTATTAGTTTCTTAATGATGACGCCTTGCTGAAACATTACACCAAGGAGGTTTTTCAATGTCATAAGACGCCTTACTAATGCGAAATATTTTCAGTGAAGTCGTGATGCTGATAATGAAACGTTCCCCGAGACTTGATTGGTTCTTCACTTCAGTCATTCAGACTGTTCTTGTGTGAAATGTTGCATTGTAAAGGAACGTAACAACCTTAATTCCTTCGCTGTGGTGGCTATAATCTCCATGTATTATACAACCTCATCATATTTGAACAAATTTAGACTCATACCTTGGTATCTTTGTGTCTACTATTGGTTCATCTCAGTGTATGGTTCCAGCAGAATATTTATGTGCAGTATATATTTCTAGAATGGTGCAGTTCAGTAACAGAGTCCCGCCTCACGCCGTACATGTAGAATTATGATTTAAAATAACAATATAACCAAATTCCTTCCTTCAATATTAATGACATTAGCATGTTAGCCTCCCTGTAGTTAGCTGATGACCAGGTGGAAGCTCACCTTGCAGGTCTGCTGGTGCATGTTGAAGGTAACCATGTGGCCTGAGCCTGTCTCGTGACCACTCCTTTCCAGCAGGTAGTCAGCCAAACGAGAAGCGAGGTAAGTTTTCCCTGTGCCACTGGGACCTGTCAGAATGAGTCGCCTGTGCTTCAGCAGCAGACTGATGTAGTGCTGCATCATTGGTTTGGGAATGAGGGTCTCAAACACAAGACTGTCCACACATTTGTCCCTCAAACCTAAGAGAGGGTGGAAAAGAAATGAAGAGGTGGAGGGGGACACAGGGCGAGTTTAAATTTCATTATTGCAAACAATGGAGTAGACCAAAATAAGAGGTAAGGTAAGTTAGGACGCTATTAATACTATTATTATTACTATTATTATTATTATTATTATACATTTGTATATTGCTTTTCAAAGACCCAGAGATCCTTACAGAAGTAGACAGAAGTATCTGAATAACAAAGTGAGTAGAAAATAAAATACTGTACTTTCATAACACTTTCATTTTCTACACCCTACACTACATTCTGTGATCACTGCGACACTTTGTAACAATTTACTGACTGTTCTACTACTCCATTCCCTTTCATTGAAACCACAATTTCCTTTGGAATCAACAGTCTGATCTTATATATGACACTGACAAGATCTCAAGAAATGAGATGTGTGAATTGTACCGCAAACTTTAGGCATGGGCCAGCACTTGTGCAGAGTGTGCAGGAATACTCCTGAACATTAGAGGCTCTTTTCACACATACACTGACTTTACCCAGAGACTTAGCTGGATAAAGTCTGTGTAATGTCTGAGACAAATGCTGCGGGTGTTTACAGCACCTCCAGGTAAACCCCAGAGCATTTCTTGGTCTCGTGATTCCAATTCATAGCAGAAGAAAGCTCAACCTCAGCTACTGCACACAAAAGGCATTAAAATAAGCGTTTTAAACAAAGCTACCAACCAGGCTTTTCTTTTATTTACTTTTAAGTTTTGTGTATTTTTATTTTATTTTATTTTGTATTTTAGGCCAAACTGGATCTCATTTGCAAACAATACGGATGTTTTTGGAAGTTTTAATCAAATTATAAATTTTGTTGTTTTTACTAGACGTACAAATACATGTTTTAAATTGTTTTTGAGGACAGTAAAACTGTAAATAATAATTCAAACATTCTCCCACTATTGCCATTTTAAATGTAACCATTGTGCAGTATTAAAAATGACTTTCCATTTTATTAACATTTATATACACATACATTTAATATATAATGTTAAAGTAGTAAATATACACAGTGAAGCTAATCAACAATAATATTTTTAGCCAGTTTTTATGCAAAATTACTTTGTCACTGATTACAAAAATGTTTTATACCAACAAATTTGTCCTATTAGTTTGGACACATTACAATTTCAGTACTTATCATCTCCCATCTGGCAGCAGTCACAGCTAAAAGCCATTTTTGTAGCAAACTAAATGTCTTTCATAGAATTCTGTCACACTCTGGTTAACACACAGCATAAAGTCTATCCACGTAATGGCCCTTATGTTTATGTTTCTTCAGGTAATTAATACTGGATTTTGAGGAATGCTTTGGATCATTATCTTGCTGAAGCCTTCCTCTTTTCAGTGTCAGTCTTATATAACACCACCATATCTATTCCTCACATTAACTTTAAAAGATCTATACAGTGGGAAAATGCATTATTAATGCCTTCCCTCAGTCAAAACCATAGCCTGGTAATTATTCAAGCACAACTTTCAAAGCTATAAAAATATATAATACACCTGTCCTACAAAATTGTCAACGCTTGTTACAGTGCTTTAAAGCTTTTATCAATGACAGGGCAATTCTACAAAAGGATTTGCCAAAAATATTGTGTTTTATGTTTGATTAGCTACAGAGATTCCCAGAAGTTTGTCTCACAAAAACATTTCACCAAAAGTCTGAGCAGTGTGTATGGATATAATCACCCTGAACTCAGCTTGTTTCTGTGAGGCTTTGATAAGAACTTATGACAAATGTGAGAACAAAAGGATGTGCACCTTTGAGGGTCACAGTGATGAGTCCAGGCCCTTTGCTCAAACACTGTGATGGTGTACTCTCTGGATTCTCAGCTCCCGGCACCCGTCTGTGTTGGTTTATAGTGTAGCTATGTATGGAGTCTACAGACAGACCCATGCTAGTACTGGGATCCACTTGGGAAATGTAGTCCTAAAGGTAAAAAAGCAAATTACCAATGACAGACTACACATACTCAGATTTATCAACAGCAATTTGAAAATGTATTACATTTGTAAAGGTACATTGATTCATGTCATTAGCAACACTTTTCAAAAAGTTGGGATGGGGTGAATTTAGGGAAAGTACTGAAATAATGTATTTAAATAATGTTGGTTTGAAAGAAGCACCCAGGAAATTCCTAATTTTCTGGAGCTAAAATTGACACTTGGCCAATAAATACATTCATAAAATATTAGAAATATTTAATCATTTTTCTCAAAGGCAAAAAAAGATTTGGATATTTCACCATCTACGATGCAGTTACACCCCCAGATACACCCACAAACACCAGTTAAACCATTACTGAGCCAAAAAGGAAGCTTTATATTAACATGTTTACATAAGCACCATGGACTTTTTGGAATTTGAGGCATTTGGGATTGATATCACACAATGAAAACAATGTGCTCAGATCAGTCTTATTTTAGAAGAAACCGACACTGTGCCTTTGATCAAAGAAAAAGGGGACTTTCCAGACTGTTACCAGCAACTAATTCAAAAGCCCCGGACTGTGACGTCATGGCATTGGTCAAAGATAATGTAGGTTTGTATGATATACCCATTAACGCTAAAATACACACACAATAACGTAGGGTGACATTTCAGGGGGATGCCCATGCTTATTTCAAATCAATGTAAAACCAATCTGTAAACACTACAAACTAATGGTTATAAAATAAGTCTTTATTATTATTATTATTATTATTATTATTCTGATTTGATGCTGTGTTAAATTGATTTCATAACACACCTGGAATGTTCTGGTAATCACTGTGTCTACTGTAGTCCAGTCAGTTTTTGAGTCGATCCTTACTGAACCAATATAGAAATCTTTCTTCACCTGCTAAAGCAAAAGAAACACGTTAGCAATCCAACACATACTTAATAAATAAATAAATAAATAAATATGGTGGACATTGTGTTAAAAAAAACTCGAGCTGCACTGCTTTGTCTGATCCACTTGTACTAGATTTCTGGTTTACACCCACAGTCCAAAAACTAAACTTTGTAGGTGGACTAACTACTCAAAAAGTATCCGTGTGTGTGTGTGAACTGTACTGTAGTGTATATTTAAATAGATATACCTCTCTAGATTGATCAGACAAGAGGACCACCACACGCAGTCGACCCTCACCCACTGGAGAACATAAACTAAATAACTCCGTAGGTGTAATGCCTAGAGAAAAGGAGGGAGAAAAAAAGTCTTATTTAACCTCACCTTTCCAATGAGAATAGACAAATACCAGTCTAGTTATTAGCAACATCTACAAGCAGCGGGAGGGTTTGAACTTACTCGGCTCAGAACACTCATTAAGACAAAAACTGGAAGACTTGGAGAGGTTTTTGGCAGGTGTGAGATGAGCAGATCCCAGAACAGAACACAGTCCTGACGGCTGAGAGGTGGAGGAAGTAGGAGAGACACGAGGGAGCGAAGGAGGAACGGTTCCAGTTTTTAGCTGGTCATTCTCTGCCTTCAGGTTCTCCACTGTTAGCTAAAGGGAGAACGAGTCACGGAGTTAAATCCAGCAGCACTCGTCTGTTGTCTTCTTCTTTTTCTTTAAACGCCAACCATTTCATAACCATTTCTATGTGTTATGTGCTATAATATGGGCTTGTGTTGTGACAAACCTGCATGCTGTTCATGGCCTCTCTTAACTGTTCCAGCTGATGGGCTGAATTCAGCGCCTCCAAACGTATATCCGTCAGCTTCATTTCTTTTTCCCAGAGCTCAGAACGAAGCTCGCACACCACTTTTTCCTCACTTTCCTGCTCCTCATTCCCTTCGAAAATCCTACAGAACAAACAAAGTAAATCTAACAATGCACTAAAAAGTGTACTTAATTAATTCAGTGGTTTTCACTTTCTTCTGCAGTTTTAGTTCCTTTGTTTCTGTTAAATATTTTATTTGTGTACACACAGTTACACTTCCCCATAAGAACAACACCATATTTTAATACTTGCAGCATGAACAGCCGTGAGGGTAAAGACGGTAAAGAGTCACTCACACAGAGGAATTGTCGGCTTGCGTGGACTGACAGGACATGGGCTCACTAACGTCTCCTTCATGAGCCAGTTTGGGAGAGTTGGGGGCAGAGGAGTCAGGAGTGGTGATTTCCTCGATGTCAGAGTACAGAGAACCTGACTTCGTGCCCTTCTTAATGTTGAAAGCTTTGCCAAAAGAGCTCCGTAACTAAAATCAGAGAGAAATCAGAGAGAACGGGTGCTTTAAAGTGAGCAGTTTGTAAATAGTGCTGCTTCAATGTTAGAGAAAATGAATAACTATGAGATGGAAAACTGAATATTATTAGTGTGTGACAAGTAAGGCCTCATCTGGGATTAGATCCGCTCTTCAGTGTTCGATTTCTGTTCATTCGAGTTCATTTGGTTTCACTGACAGGTTTAGGGAAGGAAAATTAACACATGTTTATCCTTTTAAGATTAGAATTAGAATCACTTTATTGGTCACTGTGCTGCACACAGAGGAATTATTTTCCCAATTTAATCCAATATGTGCAGTGAAACACACAATTACACACACTAGTGAACACTAGGGGGCAGTGAGGAGTCCCCAGAGCGGTGGGCAGCCCCTAGCCACGGCGTCTGGGGAGCAGTTGGGGATTCTGTGCCAAATAACATCACAAAAAAGACATTTAAAAAAGTAGTATTATTCTTATTTAGTTTTAGCGAATAAAATATGATTTAACTACAATTAGTGAGGTTTAAACAGTGCGATGTATTCTGCAAGGTCTTGTGAAAATCTGTGCTGTGAGAAAGGGAACTAAATATATATTTTTCAGAATTTCATAAAATGAATCATTATTTTAGTATTAAACAGGAATAGAGTGGTTGTCAGAGCTTTATTTTTAACTCTCACCCAGTTCTTTTTCTTCTTCTTCTTGGCGTCTTCTTTGAGGCTGCCCACACTCGAGTAGCTGGTGATACTGTTCAGACTGGTGATGCTTTCTGATGAATTCTGCCTCTTAATCCTCAGCTCTAAGAGAAAGACATTGCGTAGAAATCACACCCATATCACATCATTAAGGGGTCAACACAACCTTAAAGGCATACAATCATTATTCCTGTTCTCATTATTAAATTATCAAACGATTTCTCTCTGAACGAAGCTGAGCGCTTACCGCCCTCCATCAGCAGCTGCAGGGACTTTAATGACATTTATAAAGCACCTTTAGGTTCGTCTTATTGGGTGATGTTAGGTGGGATATGGGATATAGGTAGGATTCACACTCCTCACAGACAGTCACCCGGAGGAAACCCACGCAGACACAGGGAGAACACACCACACTCCTCACAGACAGTCACCCGGAGGAAACCCACGCAGACACAGGGAGAACACACCACACTCCTCACAGACAGTCACCCGGAGGAAACCCACGCAGACACAGGGAGAACACACCACACTCCTCACAAACAGTCACCCGGAGAAAACCCAAGCAGACACAGGGAGAACACACCACACTCCTCACAGACAGTCACCCAGAGAAAACCCACGCAGACACAGGGAGAACACACCACACTCCTCACAGACAGTCACCCGGAGGAAACCCAAGCAGACACAGGGAGAACACACCACACTCCTCACAGACAGTCACCCGGAGAAAACCCACGCAGACACAGGGAGAACACACCACACTCCTCACAGACAGTCACCCAGAGGAAACCCAAGCAGACACAGGGAGAACACACCACACTCCTCACAGACAGTCACCCGGAGAAAACCCACGCAGACACAGGGAGAACACACCACACTCCTCACAGACAGTCACCCGGAGGAAACCCACACAGACACAGGGAGAACACACCACACTCCCCACAGACAGTCACCCGGAGGAAACCCACGCAGACACAGGGAGAACACACCACACTCCCCACAGACATTCACCCGGAGGAAACCCACGCAGACACAGGGAGAACACACCACACTCCTCACAGACAGTCACCCGGAGGAAACCCATGCAGACACAGGGAGAACACACCACACTCCTCACAGACAGTCACCCGGAGGAAACCCATGCAGACACAGGGAGAACACACCACACTCCTCACAGACAGTCACCCGGAACAGGAATCGAACCCACAACCTCCAGCTGCGACACTAGCTGCTGAACGGTGAAAAGGTGTATTTTCTCACCTTTAGGAGTAATGTCGGGGTTATTGAGGGCTCCATGAATAACAGCCTGTGCTTCTATGTTCTTGGTTTTTAAATCTTCTATAGTCTCCCTTAGTTCCACTAGCTCAGAGTCCTGCAGGGAAAAATAGTCAAGTTAGATACAGTTAGTCACTTAAACTCACTTGAGAAAAACCTTTATTTCATGAAACTATCTCTTTGTTTTTTTTCTAAAGTTAGATTTCCAATAACGACATGTTTGAATCAAATTTCAAAACAACAAACAAGATGTTCGACATTGCAGATGGTTGGCTCATGTTTTCTAGGGGTGTTTACCTTCTGTTCAGCACTGGCTGAGAGGCTCTGGAGGCGTGTGGTCATTAGGGCCAGACTCTGTTCAAAAGCCGCCACCAGGTTAGCCTTTAAATGATAAACACAATGCAGTCATTGGGAGTAATTCACATGTCTCCTGATGCATTACAGAAAGTCTGAGAACAGCTTTAAAGCAAAGGCAATGAATCCCAAGGCTCCGATGAGCTTTAAAAAATGAAAATGTTAATTTCTCCACGGCTGAAGCCCAGTACAGAGCTCAGGCTCACTCTCCTTATCTAAGATAAGTACTGATCGGTAAGGCGTACTACAGAGAACTAAAGAGGGAAAGAGAGAGAAGCAGTGAAAGGATGAATATTATTAAGGATATATATATATTGGGCAGATCAGTAGAACCCTTGGCAGAGACACTTACATTGGCAGACAGCTGAGATGTCAGGTTAGCCACCTTCTCCTGGGAGGACTCCAGCTCTCTTCTCAGTTTACGAATTTGCTGTAAATGAAAACAAATCTGAAATGTTAGATCCCAAACGCAGCTCAGTTGTAGTGGTTTAAACCAATACAGAGCCTGCCTCATCACACATCGCAGTTCTATTGGGTGCAGACCCCACGTCCCTCATGAATGTAAAAATAAATAAAATATTGAGAACAGCATAATTTTATAAAATTAAGAGTCTGAGCGGACGTCAGCTGCATTTCAGACATGAAAGAGTTCTGAAGTCTAAGAGACAACGTGTTGTCACCGGCCCGGACACCGTTAAAGGTTCTCACCCATAAGACTCAAGTCTCAGAGCAATCAGACACTCAAACTTTGTACCTATTCTAGCCTCCAAAACATCCGATCCAGGACGGTAAATCAAAGTCACAAGTATTTTATTGATCAGGCAACAACGCAGAAGTGAAGAGAGATGAAAGACTCACCTCTCCTTGAATCCTCTCTTCAGCCTTTTCCAGCAAGAAAGAAAAGACAAGACAATACACTGCTTAACGAGGGTCTTATCTTTGACTCAGTTATCAATAACATCACAAGGCTATATTCCTACAAACGTTTAGAAAGGAGATATAATAAATATGTATCTAATCACTTCAGCACGTCTGACTAAAACACCTGTTACATTAACCCAGGCCTGATGACGAGTATCGGTTCATTACTTTTCTGCAACCTCTTCATACTTTGATAAAACAGAGATTAGTTTTCTCATTATTCATTCAGAAACCTGTAAAAAAACTTCCTTCCATAAATCTACGGTCATATAGAGTTATAGCAGACATAATGCATGATTACCCACCCAGGCCATGCTCTGTTATAACTGCATTTACAGTTATATCACGTCACGTGAGCAAATGTGTACATAGAAACAGAGCTCAGGAAAGTACTCACTGAGGAGTAGGTGGAAGAAGCACTGGATGCCAGTGAAAGCACCGAGCCGTGAACTGTGTAGAGGGATTTGGGGGTTGAGGGTTTGGTGGAACAATGTGGAGAGAGAGAGAGAGAGAGAGAGAGAGAGCAACATCAAGGTGAGCCATTCTCATGTAAAAATGAAGCAAAGCTGTTCAGTTCTGTAGTGACTGCCATCCCTCTCACCATCGTCACTATGATCCCGATCCCTGAAGGATCCAGAGCGTATCATGCTCTTGGGCCTTTCCGCCAGTGAGAGGGTGCTGCCCAGTGGTGAGGCCTGGAGAAGTTCAAAGCCAGTCTCATGGGTAGGGATGCTGTTGGAGCGAGTCATTTTCGGGGTGCCGGCGCTTGGGCTGTGGGTCGCTTTGACAGAAAGATGGCGGATAAAGAGATTACTATGAGATTCTCAGAATTCTCAGAATTACAAGATTTATGATCACAGTATATCTTACGATAACATCCATCCATCCATTATCTGTAACCCTTATCCAGTTCAGGGTCGCGGTGGGTCCAGAACCTACCTGGAATCATTGGGCGCAAGGTGGGAACACACCCTGGAGGGGGCGCCAGTCCTTCACAGGGCAACACACACATTCACTCACACACTCACACCTACGGACACTTTGAGTCGCCGATCAACCTACCAACGTGTGTTTTTGGAAACCCACACAGACACAGGGAGAACAAACCACACTCCTCACAGACAGTCACAGTTTACCGCATGGGTTTCCTCCGGGTGACTGTCTGTGAGGAGTGTGGTGTGTTCTCCCTGTGTCTGCGTGGGCTTCCTCCGGGTGACTGTCTGTGAGGAGTGTGGTGTGTTCTCCCTGTGTCTGCGTGGGCTTCCTCCGGGTGACTGTCTGTGAGGAGTGTGGTGTGTTCTCCCTGTGTCCGCGTGGGTTTCCTCCGGGTGACTGTCTGTGAGGAGTGTGGTGTGTTCTCCCTGTGTCCGCGTGGGTTTCCTCCGGGTGACTGTCTGTGAGGAGTGTGGTGTGTTCTCCCTGTGTCTGCGTGGGTTTCCTCCGGGTGCTCCGGTTTCCTCCCGCAGTCCAAAAACACGGGGGGAATCGAACCCACAACCTCCAGGTCCCTGGAGCTGTGTGACTGCGACTTGTGCTGACAGATATGAAGTGGTACTTAATGGTTTTTCAGATACAGAGTGGTGAGAGAACTTAAAATATGTGTTGGAGATGACTCTGGAAAAATATGCACATGGAAACAATACGTTTTTATGTGTGTATTTGTTTGTATTAATATATGAGCCACTGGTTTTGACTGTAGGTGCATAATCGTTATGTAAGCCATTCCACATCAGTTTAAACAACAATCTTCTTAAGTCAGTAATTATGACAGTCCCAAGTGACAGGATGGAGGTACTTACCGATATTGGTCATTGAAATCCTGCTGGTAAGTGTTGGGGACGGCAGCAGAGCAGGGCTGTCTATGGCACTCAGGCTGAGGACTGTGTGAGAGTGACGTCTCTCTTTATTATCGTCTTCACTCTGAGAGCAGCCATGTTGGCTGAGGTGCAAGGGACATCAGTCAAATGTTAATATCGAGTTGGATCTTTAATTTGCAGAAAGGCTTTAAATATTCATTCATCTAACAACCTTTTAAATGATGTACAGAGTCAGGTCCAGAATAAATTTGAAACATAGAAATGAAGATTAAAGTGCAGACGCCATGCTTTAATTCAATGATATTAACAAAAACGCTGCATTAACTGTTCAGGAAATATTGTGATTTCTACAGAGCCCCTCCTTCTTTACAGGCTCCAATGTAATTGGGCACTGGACTGACAGCAGTCTAATGTCCTGGTGTGGCCTGTTCCACCGTTATTTCATTACAAAACTACACGTGTTTTAAAGTGGTGTCAACACAAGCGAAGAAAGACACTGTGAGGGTGAAAAAAAGATCATAAAAATGTAAGAGCCCGTCTTCAGCAACTGACTCCTGGAAAACCCTGTGCTTTAGAGCTGAAAGCGTACCGTTCACTTACATCTGAATACTCCATTTTCAAACTCATTTCCGCGGTACACAGAGACTAAACTATGTAAACTGTGTCACTGTCCACACACAGGGGTTAGACAATGAAAGTGAAACACCTGTCATTGTAGTGTGGGAGGTGTCATGGCTAAACTGGAGCAGCCTGGTGGACAATCTTCATTAACTCCACACTGCACCAGTAAGACCATGTGCATCCAATGGTTCAAACACTGTGTCCTGAAGGCGGTGCCGTGTATCAGGACGACAATGCACCAATACACACAGCGAGACTGGTGAAAGACTGGTTTGATGAACATGAAAGTGAAGTTGAACATCTCCCATGGCCTCCAGATCTAAATATTATTGAGACACTTTGGGGTGTTTTGGAGGAGCGAGTCAGGAAACGTTTTCCTCCACCAGCATCACGTAGAGACCTGGCCACTATCCTGCAAGAAGAACGGCTTCAAATCCCTCTGACCACTGTGCAGGACTTGTGTACGTCATTCCCAAGACGAACTGACGCTGTATCGGCCGCAAAAGGAGGCCCTACACCACACTAATAAATTACTGTGGTCTAAAACCAGGTGTTTCACTTTCATTGTCCAACCCCTGTACCTCTGGACACAATTATGAATGAAGTCAAAATGAAAATACCTTAATCCTTTCTTCGGGAGGGTGTTTCTGTCTCTTTGTAAACTGCCAACAGAAGAATATTCAGAAAACACAACAACTGAGTGCTCATGGGTTACAGTGAGTAACAAGCAAAGGCTGAAGAGTGAATGTACGATCAACTCTAAAACCAGAGGTTAATAGTTCTGAGCTTTTTCTGTTTAATTCAGTAGATTATAAAACACAGAAGTGGTATGTGGAAGTCACTGAATATATATCTGGCCTTTTCCCAATATGTACAATGTACCTCATCAAAGTAAAACCCGTGTGAGTTTGTAGTTGATGTTTTGACACTGACCACGGGTTATTTAGTTTTATTTTAGTTATTTAAATTTATTCCACTTATATATTTAACTTATTCCACTTTAGACTCAGTCTGTTGATTCAGAATCTAGTGAAGAGGCTTTCACAGAAACAAACGACACCAAAATAACACACCCGACGTAAGCAGAACCGTCTGTTTAGCAGGTGCCCAGAACTTCCCCCATCACTGTATTAGACCTCGCAGAAAACAGAGAGAATTCAGTGTGTTATCACTGAGGGATTTAAAAAGAGAAGCAGAAAGGGACGTTTTTCCACCGACACGTCCAAGGGTGGGGGACCTTTCCATTGCAAGGAATTACATCACAGTGACACAGAGAATAACTGGGAAGATGGCTTTTGCAGCTGTTTTTCAGCAGTTAATCAATTTCCATTCTTTTTATTTTTCATTCACTCTAATCTTAGACATTTTTAACTCGTCTCCTGACCACTGTCAACAGTCATCGTCGATTCTCCTCCTCCTCATGACGCCCCACACAACGGATCTGGACTGCAGGCGCTCTGTGGATTCCCCGAATCGTTTCACAATGTGATGTAAGATGGTGAAGGACCTACATTCTTTACAGATTGAAGCTTGTAACTCATTGGGGTTTGTGTTGCATTTAACACAACGTCCCAAACTTTCCAGACACGGGTTTTGTATTTGACCTTAATCGAGAAACGGGGAACAAGAACGTTCTATTTCTAAGATGGATGTCAAGAAGAAGAGCGTAAAAGGTACATTCACATACACCAACCTGTCCATGGCGAGGCTGAGTGAGGCTCTGTTTCCTGCAGACCAGCTGCTGCCCAAGGTTCTCTCCTCTGGTTTTGCCTTGAGCTCTGTCACAGTGCCCCCTCCTGGACACACACTCATCTGCAAAGGCAGGGACTCCATGCTGCGGTGAAGTCCAGAGAGTCGCGGGTAGAGCAGGGGAGAGCCGAGCGCTCGGCCTTCTCGCTCCCCCATGGAGCCAGAGAAACAGTCTGAGGAGTTCACGTTGAGGATGGGTGCAGGGCTGGGTGTCAGACCTGGAGCAGATGGACTGCCCAGAGATGATAAATCCTGACGTTTGGGGTAGGGAGTTATTTTTGGAGGAAGATGCTCTTCTCTGACAACACTGCAGTCCTGATTATTGGAGTTGACTTTATCCTGGTGGGTGGGTTTGGGCAGAGATTTGGCACTGGAAGGCCTTGTGATGCTAGGTTTGAGAAGTGTGGGGAATACATAAACAAAACAATGTCAAATAGACACAGACCGAAATGTTTTTGAAGCTTGAAATAAAAAGGATAAAGATTTACCAAGAGATAAAATTCAGTGTAATTCAGCGTGCAGTCATTTCAACAGTTGTCATCATTGGACTTACCTGTGAGAGTTTGGCACGGGAATATCAGAGTATTTTCCCAGACTGGACGGCTGCCTGAGTCCCAGTAATTTGGAAGGATGCTCCATGTTCTGCGTGGGTGTAGGAAGTCCATTCTTCAGAGTTCCGCTGTCTCCACATTCGCCGTCACCCCCGGCTTTAGCTTTGGCTTTCTCCTTCTCCCTGTCCGTCTGATTCACTGGACCACACCCTCCCATAACTGTCCGTCCAGAGCTTTTCCCACTGCCCGGTTCCTTTAGCTTGGACTGAGGCACCACAGGTTTGAGGCTGAGCATTCCGCTATCTATGCTGCTACTGACCGGGCGAGGCCCATGCTTACTTCCAGTCAGACTCAAGGTGTTGGACTTGGCAGGTCTTGGAAGACTACGATACTGAATGTTATTCCGAGAGTTGGGAGTTAGGAATCCCTGATCGCAGTTTGACACATCAAGGCTGGTTTTACGGCTGGTGCCACTGCTACCGTTTGGAGGTTTTACTGGAATTCCAGAGGATTTGGGGGTTTTGCTTACGGTAGCAGATACGGTGCCCGTAGGCGTGAGAACCGTAGCATTGCCCGTTACCGGGGCAGGCTTTTTGAAGCCAAAGGAGTTGTTTGTTCCAGCAGACGGTCGGACCAGGCCCGAGACTGGTTTGCGGTTCTGACCTTGATCTTTCCCTGCGTCTGAACATGAACGCTGTAGACCTGATGACTTCACTGCCGTCTTAGCCTTATCCACAATCCTTTGATCGGCTTTTGGTGCTGAAGGGAAATAAACATAAAAACACTATAAAAACAGTTCACTACTTCCTGATTGTAATATTAATAAACATACTTCAATTCATTATTATTCATTCATTCATTGTCTGTAACTCTTATCTAGTTCAGGGTCGCGGTGGGTCCGGAGGCTACCCGGAATCACTGGCCGTAAGGCAGGAACACACCCTGGAGGGGGGCGACACACACTCACACCTACGGACACGTTTGAGTCACCAATCCACCTACCAACGTGTGTTTTTGGAGCGTGGGAGGAAACTCATACAGACACTGGGAGAACACACCAAACTCCTACAAACTTAAATGTGTTGAGGGGAAAAAAGCTAATTTTTCTTAATAGAGCCATTTTACATGAAACAAAAAGGGTCCTATTCCTTAGAACATTAACTAACTAAGGCCCTGTCCACACTGGTCCATTTTTATTTAAAAACTGATGATTCTGTCTGCGTTTTTGGCCTCTTGTCTCTCTTAAGAGGTACTATGGCCCCCTAATGGACTGGTATGAGAATGCAGCCGTTTCTGGAGATGTTCAATGTGTATAATTCTCAGATTCAGAGAGAGGGAAAAACTAAGCCTCATGAATATAACAGCAGCACAGTGTTGTTAGTCAGAACGTCCCCACAAAACAGTCAGAAGCACACGTGGCTCACTGAAAACGGTAACCGCACCCAAATGGAAAACCAGCCTGTTTGTTCCACAGGACAGCACCATGTCTCTGTGCCACAAAACACACCCACAGCACAAAACCTGTGACTTCACTAGACGTTTGGCTTTACTTAATATACAAAACATAACATCAGTGTCCAAAGTACCACCACAGTCAACTACTGACAGCAAAAGGTGAGAAGCAATAGCTCCCACGGGGAAGACAGGGAAGACAATCGATCACCTTTGACAATCGGTCAACACCAACATATCTGACAGTATCATCTTCTTAATGAAAACCTGGATCAAACTGAGGCAGAAGAACAGAAACAAGACCAAGAAGCACTGCAAATATTTCACACATTCCTTAGAGAAACACACTGACGACTGGTCAGGGCTCGCAGGGGAATCCCATATTGAAGTATTGGAGTGACAGGGAGAGGTTGAAAGGTTGATCATTGGTAATTTGTGTTGGCATTTAATAATAAAGCAGCTATATCCAAGAGCATTTCTTTTTTTCCCCCTTAGAATAACACTGCATCTGTGTAGAAGTGAAAAAGCATAAGGTCATAGAGCGAGGTGTGGCACTTTCCAGAGCACTCTGGGGAGGTTTTTTTTTTTTTTGCTTTAAACCAATTATGCAGATTCATGTTCAACATCCAATTCTATTTAAAGGCATTGTTCACAACATTTTTTATAAAATTCAGAAGACTTTTCCTTGTCATTTGCTGCTCTCTGGGCTGTTTTTGTGCTGGAAACCAGTCTGATGTGTCTTTAAATGAGTGAAAAGACAAACTAGCTCGGTCTGGTATTGGTATGCTAGGCTCTCTCTGTCTCTCTCTCTCTTCACGGCAGAGGCATCTGTAGTATTGTAGACAACAAAATATCAGACAACACTTGTAATTAGTGAATACAGCCACTTAGAATGAACACTGACTTGTGAAAGGGATATTCACAGGTTGTTTAATCTCCATAGAAACGCACTAGCACTAGCTTTAGCACTAGCTAGCTGCAGCTAATGGAGAACAAATTTTCATTTAATTTCCCTCTTCTTAAAACACACAGCTTGTTCTGAGTTGGAAATAAAGAAGACTGAGCAATGTTTCCTCATTTTGTCTATTTTGGTTGTTCCTAGCTCTGAATGATATGTAATCTGTTCACAACCACAGGCCTAAAGTAAAGAGCTCGAGTTGGGTGCTAAATTATACAAATAAAAGGAGGGCATGGTGAGCACTGAGAAAGAGGGGCTGTGAGTGGTGGTGGGTGATTTAAAGATGGCAGGACTATTATCACCCACCCCCTCCTCTTAAACTCAATGCCACACAAACACACAAACACACACACACACACACACACACACACACACACACACACACACACACAAGTCACAGTTGCAGCTGCCGAGCTCTGGTGCCAGCCCTCTGTACCACCGAACAGAGCTATCTTTCTCTTCAATTCAGTGCTTTTACTAAACACCAACATCAGATCTTGAACAAAAGGGGGTTTGCAGGGACAGATTCAATGGATGAGGCCAAGAGAGGATTTGATTTTAATGATTCGCAAACCATTAGATCTGGTATAATATTATTATGGGCTGCAGGCGCACTGAGCCAAGCTTAAAACAAATGAATGTCTTAATAAACAATATACACATTAACTGAGAGCAGTGATACACAACCTTTCACTAGAGTGCTTATTCTTTTGTATATGAGAATATTTGAGCCCACCCAACACACACAAATATATCCTTTGCTCCCAAACGCCACTGAAATTTACAAAACTGCAGCTTATTACAGGGACCTGGAGGTTGTGGGTTTAAGTCCTTCTCCGGGTGACTGTCTCTGAGGAGTGTGGTGTGTTCTCTCTGTGTCTGCGTGGGTTTCCTCCGGGTGACTGTCTGTGAGGAGTGTGGTGTGTTCTCCCTGTGTCTGCGTGGGTTTCCTCCGGGTGACTGTCTGTAAGGAGTGTGGTGTTTTCTCCCTGTGTCTGCGTGGGTTTCCTCCGGGTGACTGTCTGTGAGGAGTGTGGTGTGTTCTCCCTGTGTCTGCGTGGGTTTCCTCCGGGTGACTGTCTGTGAGGAGTGTGGTGTGTTCTCCCTGTGTCTGCGTGGGTTTCCTCCGGGTGACTGTCTGTGAGGAGTGTGGAGTGTTCTCTGTGTGTCTGCGTGGGTTTCCTTCGGGTGACTGTCTGTGAGGAGTGTGTTGTGTTCTCCCTGTGTCTGTGTGGGTTTCCTCCGGGTGACTGTCTGTGAGGAGTGTGTTGTGTTCTCCCTGTGTCTGCGTGGGTTTCCTCCGGGTGCTCCGGTTTCCTCCCACGCTCCAAAAAAACACACGTTGGTAGGTGGATTAGAGACTCAAAAGTGTCTGTAGGTGTGAGTGTGTGAGTGAATGTGTGAGTGTGTGTCTCCCTGTGAAGGACTGGCGCCCCCTCCAGGGTGTGTTCCCACCCTGCGCCCAGTGATTCCGGGTAGGCTCCGCACCCACTGCCGCCCTGAACTGGATAAGGGTTATAGACAATAAATGAATAAATGAATGAATGACATGTGTAGGGTCTTTTCCATTCATTCATATGCCTTGCTGCTTAGTGTAGACAAGTTTGTGGTTTGTGTGCTTCAGAAAACTGAGTAAAGAATCTATTCATTCATTCATTCATTCATTGTCTGTAACCACATATCAAGTTCAGGGTCACAGTCTGTCGAGAGTCTACCCGGAATCACTGGGCGCAAGGCAGGAACACACCCTGGAGGGGGCGCCAGTCCTTCACAGGGCAACACACACTCACACGTTCACTTACCCAATTCATACCCAATTTTCCATATTCAGATTTAGCCTCAAACGGTCAGAAAACTGAATTGATAAATGTTACACAGACACATACGTTTCATATTACTGTCTATGCATTTTGATGGCTCCAGAGCTCATAATGATGTGAGGACTTTAGTGCCCCATGTGCCCTAGTTTTTTCTCTGTAGCCTGTTTTTGTCTTTTCCATTAGCAGAACTCACCGCTCGGTGCTTTCAGCACGCTCTGTGGATTGTGGCTGATGGGTGAAGTTATGCCCACAGGCGGGTTGGATGGCTTCTTCAAACCAGACTGATGGTTGAGTGTCTGCGGTTTCTTCAGTTCACCCTTGACCACTGTGTCATCCTGCAGCCGACTCTTCTTCCACTTGCTGGACGACTCTGTTTTAAGGCTGCCTGTGTCAAAAAACCCCTCACCCCTGCACTGGGCCTTGGAGTCCTCATTATACCAGGAAAGGCCACTTTCCACGAGTGAGCGCTTTTCTGCATCGGTGCGCAGCTAGAGAAGGTTTATACAAAGAGAGGGGGAAGAGCAAGACAAAGAAGGCATTGGCAGTCATTAAATGATTGAGATCACTGTCACTGTCAGAGGCATCGTCGGTGCAGCACATGTAATAAGTTGAATATAACCTAGGGGTAGCAGCATATTTGTGCCATCATTTTTGCGACTTGAAGTGATGCCATTTGCTAGACGTGACACATTGCTGTGGTAGTGTTATCAGATTGACTTTTGAGGGCTACTGTAGCGAAGGCTACTTCAGGACATCGATAAACGACAGTTACCAATCTCACAGCGAACACGGCACTTCCTCATTCGCACTCAGATGGCTTCTTCATTAAGTTTGGGTTTGATCAACGGTTCATCACCAAACCCTTTCCATCCGACCGAAAAGACGCCAGATGAACACCAATAAACATAAAGTATCACACATTATAACTGATCGTTAGCCTATTTAACTTTCACATCACGTGTTTTATATTGTGATAGGAATATCTTTACAGACAGCACTTCACTTACATCCTCACTATTTATTTAAGCATTGAACATTGAAAATAAATCTTAAATCTTCAGAAGAACAGCACATTTAGATCTGATTCCTAGCAGAAGAACAACTGGAGGTCACTCACCACTACGGCAGAGTTGCGGCGGGAGCTGATGGGAGTGCTTGGCAAGGAGTTGAGTGAGGAGCTTGCGTTGAACTCTTCTGAGCTGAGGTTATCTGAGCCATCACTCAAACCACTGCTGATAGAGCTGCTCTCATCCCAGCTTTAGACGTCATGGAGGGGAAAGAAAAGGGAGAAATAATATAAAACAAACAGACACTGACCAAACCCTCCATCGACGACTGAATACCTTTATTTAAAAAGGTTAAAACAACTGACAACTGAAACCGACGATAAACGCCTGTACGGCATTATTCCACCTTCAGCAGGAATGTGTAGAACCGCCTTTAATCACCTGCAAAACAATATTCAAACACTATTTATGTGCTTTTTACAACTGAATTTGTCACAAAGCAACTTTAAAGAGATTCAGTTCCTGGTTCCAGGATGATGATGACAACAAAAACCTCCATTAGAGGAGAACAATGGGAATTAGAACAATGGGTTGACGATGAAAATCATCTATAACTAGTACACACCACCTGCAAACGTGGAGTAACTCGGTGATAGGCTTCGGCCACACGGTTCCTGGCTGTGTCAGGTTTATTAGGCCTTTTTAACACATGCTTGGACTACACTCTCAGAAAAGAACGGTACGGTAGAGGTACATCATTGTCACTAAACGTACAAACAGTAAATGTATCTTTAAAGCTACAACAGTGCTGTTAAAGTCCAGCTGTGTTCCCTAAAGGTACATTACATTCTCTTCTCCAGAAGGAGAGGTACATATTTGTAAGATTTCATTCCAGAACTGTGACCTGGAGGTGACACGGGGCGAATAAACTCAACACAGTTTTAAACTCTACAATCATCGGAGGATAAGATACAGTTGTGTTCTCGAACTAAACATGTTCCCTTGAAGATACCACCACAGTGACAGTTTTCATCAGAGTACAAACTGCCCCTCGTGCAATTAACAGCTGGCCTTTAGGAGCAAAGTTTATGCCCTCATGTGGTTGTGGGTAAAAAGGTACACGGATTCCAGTTGGCTGACGGTTTAGGTCAGACATCAGCCTGAGGCTAGACGAGGCTCAAAGGAGGACGAGAAAGCAGAGAGAGAATTCATTTGGAGCAGGACAGGAGCAAAATATTTGACTTTAGTGCAACATTCCACATTCGGAAAATTCCTCTGGATATAAAGCTCCCATAGAGAGAGGGTTTAATATGGAAACGGGACGTCGTGCAGAAGCCAAGCGGTTTGAAATGGCTAGACTGACCACATAAAGAGTGGAACTAAAGGCACAGGATGCATCATGGAAACAAGTGGAGTGGTGTGTGTGTGTGTGTGTGTATAACACTTTGCAGAAAACAGAAGGAATACCTCTATTTCTGACTCTAAAATCTCAATCTTTAAACATTTATAAAAATGTACGGTCAGAAAGGTCCAGTGTGGAACAGGGTCTGAAGATTAACCATGGATTTATTTCCATAAACGCATGGTTTGGATGCTGCTACAGTGACCTATTCTTGTTCTAATGACCCAGGCATGTCACCGTGATATTCCTGATGTTTACAGAGACGGCAAAACTAGCAGCAGAATTAAAGAGCTCTGATAATTCGTATAATTTAGATAAATATATGGTCTTCATAACATCGATGGATATTTTTATATAGATCTATTTAAGTTTCTCTTTAAGGATAAAATCCTCATTGTTAAAACGTGTCATTGATTGTATTTTTTTAAGGCTGCGTCTCATCCCCTTTAAAGCTCTGATTCTAGAACCGCACCTGCATTCAATGTTATAATTAAAGCTCTTAACAGGGGACTATTCCTTGTATCAGTGACAGTATGTGCAGACACGCATATGACTCTGAAATCAAGCCTCGACTGCCTACTTTACGTGAACTGGAAGCAGCAAGAAGAAAGGACACCTTTAGTTGAGTTAACTGATGGAATCAGTGGAGATGGATGCGGGGATTTTAACCAGATGGACTCTGTGCAGTCATATGGTGAGCCTAAGGGGGCAAAGCCATAGTTTGGCAAAGCATTCAGCCGCCGCCGACTGAACCACGCTGCCTTGTAGAAGTTATGTGTTTTATTCACTGGGGATAAACAGAGAATAAATTAACTATAAAAGCTGTTTTTAAAATGTATTCCCTTTATTTTTTCTCATTTATTTCAGTGTTTTCACTGATCAAACGGCTGTATGTTTTAGTATGAAAATCAAATGCAATTTAGAGAATACTGCAGTTACACCAACTGCAATAGAAGCAGAATATACAAAGAATAGAAGGGGCATTCTAGGCTTACCACCTTGTGCCAAACTTCATGAGAGGACTGTCGAACAGTTCTCAACACCAGATGGCAAAGAATTGAGGTCTTTCACCATCTACTGTGCAAAAACGTCCACAAATTGTACAAAGATTAAAGAAAACACTGGCTTCCTTCCCACTGCAGGTCCGAATGGTTCTTAAGACACGTAGCCAACAGGAGGATTCACTCACACATCCAAATCATTTGATTCAGGTGTTCCAATCACTTCCATGTCCACCGGTGTTTAAAACCAAGCACCTAGGCATGCAGACTGCTTCTACACACATTTGTGAAAAATGGTTCACTCGCAGGAGCTCAGTGAATTCCGCTGTGACAGGATGCCACCTGTGCAACACGTCCAGTGGTGAGATATCCTTGCTACTAAATATTCCACAATCAGTCAGTGGTATTACAGCAAAGAGGAAGCGATTGAACCCGACAGCAAATTAGCCATGAATTGGTAGGCCACGTAAAAAGACATAGTGGGGTCAGTGGATGCTGAGGTGCGTAATGTGCAGAGGTCGGCAACTTCCTGCTACAGATCTCCAAACTTCACGTGGCCTTAAGAGTTGCTCAAGAACAGTGCGTATAGAGGTCCAAGCCTTACATCACCAAACACAATGCAAAATGCAGTATAACATGCCGCCGCTGGACTCTAGAGCAGTGGAGACGTGTTCTCTCGAGTGACGAATCACACTTCTCCATCTAGCGGTCTGATGGACGAGACTGGGTTTGGCAGTTGCCAGGAGAATGGTACTTTTCTGCATTTTGCCAGGTGTACAGTTTGGTGGAGGAGGGGGGGGGGTCTTGAAGTGGGGTTGTTTTTCAGGAGTTGGGCTCAGCCCCTTAGTTCCTTAGGAAAGGAACTCTTAATGCTTCAGCAGACCAAGAGATTTTGGACAATTTCATGCTCCCAACTTTGTGGGAACAGTTTGGGGACGACCCCTTCCTGTTCCATCACGACTGTGCACCTGTGCACAAAGCAAGGTCCATAAAGACATGGATGAGTGAGTGTGATGTGGAAGAACCTGACCTCCTCCAGATAGAACACCTTTGGGATGAATTAGAGCAGAGACTGTGAGCCAGGCCTCGTCTATCATCGGTGTCTGACCTCACTAATGCGCTTCTGAAAGAATGGTCAAAATTCCCATAAACACACTCCTCAACCTTGTGGTAGAAAGCCTTCCCTGGAGAGTTGAAGCCGTTATAGCTGCAAAGTGTGGGATGTCATATTAAACCCTGTGGATTAAGAATGGAATGACACTCAATTCAGCGAATGCTTTTAGCACAATAGTATATGTTACAGCTCCTAATCAGTGGGTCCCACATCATTAAGCCCACCCACAGGAACGGTTCTATGGCCCTGAGCACAGCATTCAGTCACAAACCAGCATTCTGAAGGTGCTGCAGCGCAGCTTGCAGAGAGCGTTCCTGTTCATCAGATGCGTCTCTCTATCTGATAATGTCTTCCAAGTAATTGGGTACATTTGTTAGGCCCTTCGGGGTTGGAGTCATCATTTTGTCTGAATGGGAGACTGCGCCGCAGCCAATCCATATGGAACATGGCCGATTCTGAAGTGCCCTTCATGAATAATAAAAGCTGTGAGATACGAATGATACGCGCTCTGCAGGTTGATCGCTGAGAACGCTGAGGCTCCCCTCTACCATTAAAAGCAACACATCCATGTGTGGCCATGGATAGACATCCACAACAAGGGCTTTATTGGGCTCACTGGGACTGACACACATGCAGATGCCAATCTTTTTTGTTTTGAAGTGATTACGATTAAAAAAACCTAGGGGAAAAACATCAATTTCAATTACGCCCTCTCTAAGCAAGTGCTCCCGCTCGGCAGAGACGGCATCATGCCCAGACAGAGGTAAGCAGTGCAGTTTTTGGTGAGGAAGAGCAGTGGGGTAAGAGAGCTTTTCTTTATAAACGGTGCTGTTTGCACAGTCCGGACTACTACCTGATGGATTGATCGTGTGGAGAGCTGCCAAACAGGTGTGGGTCCCTGTGACTCAGAAACAGGAGCAAATGACATGATGCATTGGCCTTCAATATGAAGACTTAAACCCTTCCATTAATCCAAGCCAAAGAATATAGAGACGGACTCCGTGATGAAGATGAGATGGCCAGAGGTAAGCAACCCAGTGCACTAACCAAGATCATGGCAGTGGATCACCAGTCAGGTCGTAACCAACTAGCCTCACGTCGGCCATGTTGTCCTCAAACTCACACGACGAAGCCAGATCAGAACATTACTCTTTCACCAGGAGATCGAATATGTTTCTGAAGTTATGTCTCTGCACTTTCACGTTATGATTTGGGGTTAGTGTCTTTGCCAAAATGGCAGTCTTAAGACATCCAACTGTGCAATATAAAGTATAAACAGTCGTTGCTCTTGTGTTCCTAAGAAATGAAACAGAAGAGCTTTATTTCATGAATTAGGCCAGTCATCCCTCATCCCCTTAATAACTAGCAAGTAGTTTTGGATCATTCTCCCCATGCAGGCTTACCCAGGCATGAACAGGGTTGGAAAAGGGGTGTTTGCAGCATTCATCGTGATTTGATTCAGAAGAATCCTCACTGGCAGATATTTCGTATCATGGTGTGTGGGCAGTAATCGGGCAGAATTAAGGTTTGTTTCCCCAAACGCAAAAAGCTGCTGTAACATGGCAGTACTAGTAACACACACACACACCTCCCCCTGCTCTTCCGCTGACCTCACACCATGGTGCAACGATGACTTCTAACATCTAACACGCAGTAAACAACACATCGCTGTTGTTTTACCCTGCTCTCCTGACCCATTCCTTCAGGTTTGCAGAAAGTGTTCCAGAGTTGTCCATATCTCAGGGAGTTCTCAAGCCTTTGCTACCCTTCTGGATCTAGTTACTCAAAGAAAATCAGCTCTCAATCTGGTTCAGTTGGGTGCTGCTGCAAGCTATTCGTGAACAGTCTTCCCCGCTCGCCTGCGCTCTTGACTGGATTTAACCACAATGGATCACCTGCATCTCTCAAGCGTGGTCCTCCAACCATTCCTCCGCATATTCCAGAGTGCCTCACCTGACTGGCCAACTAACGCTAATGATGACCCCTGGCCACTGTGTACTCTCAATAAGAAGTGTTCATTCTTCCCCTGCCTCACACTATACTTTTGTTTTTAACATACTCTCATAGCCTGTTATTATAGGCTTTTAAACATAATCCTCAATTTAAAAGCACTTATATCTCATCCTCAATCTGACAGACTTCCAACATTAGTCACTGGCTTCTGTGGACTTTACTCTTTTTCTGACTCTAAAGAGCTTCCCAAAGTGGCCCCTGGGTTTTATTGAGTAATTTCAAAAATTCCGTTCACAAAGACTCATTTTATTTTGTTGTAGTCTCTCAATGCAGCGATAGTTTTCATCTCCAGGGAAGGACGGGTTTTCTTCCTCGTGTGATAAACCGTGTAAACAGAACAAGTACATTCTTCATGAACTTTTTATGGAAAGAAAATTCTACATCAATCCCAAAACAAAGTATGTCATGCAAGAAAATTAAACGTATCTGTAGAGTTTTAGAAACTGTCTGTGTGACTGTGATTGGTAGCACAGATGGTCAACAATACGGGACATAAGACCACCTGATTAAGCTACAGAGAACAGATTGGCCAGATAACACTGGAACATGACCGTCCTCCCCCAAGCACAGCCAGCTCATCAGCGTTAGCCACAAGTGAGTACAACATATACATAATCTGTACAAGTAGAAGGCAGCAAACTGCAGTTGGTATCTACCGTAGGCACTGTGCAAAGACATGTCTGAAAATCTTAACGAGGTTCTGAATAAACCAAATCACTTTCAAACTGGTCACACACAGTAAAACCTGGCCAAAGGAAAACGAACTTGGTCTAACCTTGAAGTAAACTTGTTCTGACAGGAGTGTTGTGTATGAAGGATATTTTGAGTAATAACTGTCTTTTATAAAGGATCAGCTTTTTTTGAAACTGTGCTATATTTCGCCTCCAATTTCTAACGAGTGTGAAGAAAACAACATGAAATCATTACAAACATCAGCATGTAATTCTAATATTCCCTGGGACATTACATTACGGAACATTACAGGCCTAGCGTCACAGGCCAAATACACTTTCAGAAAGGGATTACGCAAGATTACAGTTGAGACTAAGTGCTCCATTATTGAAGTTTATTCCATCTGTCCAGAGGATTATACAGATAAAGCCGATATTAAGTTGTGAACTGCACCTGGCTTATTTGCGCCAAGTGACACCGGACTGGGATTAGTCACACAATGACTAATCTTTTTAGTCTGTTTCACCAAAACAGCCAAACTGTACTGTTCCGAAGTGCGATATTCACTGATTTATGCAAAAACCGCATACGAATTCACAGCTGACGATCACATAGTTTACCTGCCCAGTGTGGATTACGTGTACATAATGAGTGCTTTGATGCCCATTTTCCAAAAGACATTAGTCACAGTGATTACTTTGACGAGTTTTATCTTAGCTTTCCCGTAATTGCAGGATTAGAGACACAGGCCAAGTCTGGTTTAATCTGATCATAAATAGACAACTTTAAGTATTGGACGAGGAGATGCATCATGGGAAGATCATTCAAGACATATTTAAGGTCTAAGACTAAATAACAGTCAAACCATAGTCCAAATCTATCATTGGTTTAAAAGCTGCATTAACAGTCAATGCGACCTAAATATTTGTAAATTATACACAAACAGGGACTATTTCCACGTTTTTGCCTCATAACGGTCTGAGAAAGTGTGCACACTATGCTTCATTTAAAGTTAATAATGGCTCACTGGCAGGTGTGAATGGCCACTTCTGATCTAATGAAGATCACTTAAGATGGAGGTCCATACCATGAATGATTGCAGCCCCAAATAGTGAATATAATGCAGAAAGACCCAGACAATTTTTCCCCTATTTTTACATTTACCTTCTTTCTTTCTTTAGGATTCCATTTGTCTCTAAGGAAGACAGACAGAAAACACTGTAAAGGACTGTTGTCTAGACCCCTACATAACATGACCTTCAATGTGTAGGACACGTGACAGACACAACCTCGTTTGATCACTGCTTGGTTTGAATCATGTTTTGGTTTGAATGAGGAGGGCAGTCCAGTGAAAGTGAGGGAATTTGAAGAGAGATGGCTCCTCCCAGAGCTCAGTTTAACTCAAAGCAGCTGTGGCCTTTACTACACCCTGCCCTGGCCTCCCATCTCCAGCTGCTGTGGACCAACTGCACGCACCACACTACAACACCATAAAAATGCTGACCACAAGCTGAAAGAGCAATCCCTACCCTCTAAAGGTTAGAATGCATGAAGACTATGAAACAAATGGGTTCAATGCCAAACTCAAATGCATTTTGACAGGCCTTGAATACTGAGTGCTTTCCCAGCTGATACAAGAGGTTTCAGTCAGGACATGAATCACTGTTAAGTGAAGACTATTTTTACAAAGTGGCTATTAATTCATCTATATCATTACCAGAAATAGTCTTAATGGCAGGTATCATGTGGAACAAAACATTGAAAACAGTCAGATCTATAATTATCATACGGTTAGCCATATGTTCCATTAATGTCGTAGGAACAAGCGTTATTTTACATTCATATTGGGATACAAGGAATAGCTGTTGTGTGTCGTAAACCTAACATTTTGAAAGACCACTCTGTGCTCTGTGGCTCAAGTTTGGACTGAAATTAAATAGCATTAATAACACTATAAATATTTGAAATATCAAAGCTTCTAGACTCCAACGTGAAGTGACAACTGCAAAGTATTTTTTTTATTTGTTTGTTTTTTAAATCCATAGCTCCACAGATTTACAGTGAGGACCTTTGTTGCCGAAACAGACACAATTATATAAATTAAAAAGGCCTTATTACTTGATATGACTTATTTAATATAAGATGTATTTATATATTTGCATGATAAATATAGGATATGAGCTTGGCTTTTACCCAGACAGCGAGCATTTATCGGTCCACTGGCATAAAAAGGCTGGCACACCACTGACTGTAGACATGGTCCACCATCGGACCACTCAGATTACTGTCCTGTACAGGATCTAACTCATTTATAATCTCCTCACACAGATTTTACATTCACAGAGACTTTTATTCTGGAAAACAATCTAATACAAATATTACCAACAATATAATAATGAGTATAAGCCTGATATAAAATGATTAAATGAAAAAATGTTGACACTGTGCTGTATTAATATTATTTACTAATCTTATAAATAAAGAATGACAAAAATAACCTAATGAAGGAAAAAAATGTAAATTTGACTGTGAATGAAAAAGTACTAAAATGTAGCATTTTGTCTAAAATTAGCATTAATTAGCGGTCCGCCCAGAAAACGCTGTGTAAAACACTAGCGGACCTCCAACTTTGCCCTCAGTGGGTCAACAGTTTAGAAAACTTCTTCAGTTTTCTTGTTCTGTGGTGAATAACTTACTAATACTTTATATATTTGTAAAATCTTAAAAATAATATTTAAAAAAATACAACTGGAGTCATAATAGAGAAAACACTGTTCCAGATAAAGATTAGACTCTGTCAGCTCTCTGGCTGTAAAACTAGACAAATAAGGCTCTGTTTACATGGCGCTAATCTGACAACTGAGAGACCAGGGGCTATCCCAAAGAGCAAGACTTCTCAGTTTATCCAGAACAAATTAAGCCCAAAGTCCAGTCCTCCCAACAGCAAACAAGATGGTGGACACTCCTACAGGAGGGTGCTCAACTTTGGGGTTAAGTCTAAAGGCCTGTATCTAACTGAAAACCCCAGCTTTGTGGAACACTCTACTGTTCTTGGGGTTATCAACAACCTCCTGTCCTCCACAACCACAGACGAGGCTGCCAACACTTTCTGAACGTGGACATAGTAGTAAAGACTTGACGTGGTGTGCTAATAGCTTAATAGCTTCATATAAAGAGTTAATGGAGGGTTCAGCCAATCAGAACAGGGCACCCAAAAAAACAGAAAACGGCCTGAGTGCGGGAAGGTCAAAATCAATAACGGTCAGTGAGTTTGGGCGCGTGCACCATCTGTCACATACGTTTGTGTATAAAGTGTCGCATCAAAAAGATGCACCGGAAACTCCATTGTGGTCATTGTGTATCACGCGCACAGCCGCACATTAACCCCGGCACCGAGTAACAATGTGCGGAGGACACACCCCCATCTGCGTGCTGCACTTCATCATCATCATCATCATCATCATTATTAATATTATTATTATTATTATTTAAAAACTGTTATAGACTCGAGAGAGAGACAGAGGGGAGGTGGCTAAGGTTCTCGGTCAAGCAGAGAACCTATAGGATGCTGACGCAAATGTGGAGCACAGTAGCTCTCTCGCTTCAGCTAATGTAGGGCATTTAAAGAAAGGGGGGGGGGGTACAGCCAAATATACACTAGAACGAAGCCCTCTCCTCCTCCTCCTCCTGTGAATTAGCGTGTCTTGCCGCTGTAATCATCACACAATAGAAATCCTTCCTCCAGAAAGCGAGAAATCCGCTGCTGCCCCCACCGCAGTGCACCCCCGCACCCCCCCCCCCATTCACATTCAACACCTCCGCCTGCCTCCGCCGTTCACAGTATCACTTTAAAACACCACACACTCAGAAACAAAAGCCCAGGGAGCGTTTACATGTGTCACAGCTGCTCACAGCTGCCCGCATTACAGTCTTCGTTTCATTTCTGACCGCAGATTTCAGATAATAATCAAGACAATATAACACACACATATATATTTACACACACACACACACTGTATGTACCTCGGGAGATAGTGCATTGTTCTTCCTACTCTCTGCGCCGGGAGCTGCAGCATTTTCCCGTTCAGAACTCGCCCGCTCATTCTGGGTTTTTTTTGTTTGTTTTTTTCACGCACCGCTTGCTTTGTTCCCGTTGGACATGCTACGGTCAGTAGAGTCCCAGGTTTACGCCGGTGAACGCAGTGCCCTGCCCTGAGCGCAGTGCAGATACGGCAGTTTCTCCGACGTGCGTCCACTGACAACCGTCTCCACACGCCTCACGAGCCGCTCTGAGAGAGGGGCAGACTGAAGGGGGACGTGGAAAGGCAACACCCCCAGAAGCCCACCCCTCCCTTTCGCTTTGACTGCAGCTGCGGTCTCCAGTGCACCGTCTCTCACCCGAGCTCACCCGTTCAGACACGGACATAAGAATACAAGACCGGAGGGAGCAGTCTCTCTCATGAATGTTGTGGCGGCTCGCTCAGACTCTACTACCTATATTTATATAAAAATCATTTATCACAAACACTATCAGGGAACAGGTATAAATCACTCAGGGATAAATGAGGGATGCAGGGAGAATGACTAATGTCTTATCAGCAGTCTTGCTCATTTTTGGCTGACATACTGGTTTATTTATATATTCTAATGGGGAAATATTCCACAAATTACTCTTGCTACACAGAAACCGTCCACTGAATCAAAACGCTGTATACAAGTCAGTGGTACATAACCAGTCCGGATAATCTGGTGTTGGAATGGTGCTGATACTTCAAAAACTGCAGGATGAATCACAGGGCAATATCTAGCAGAAAAATAAAAATATATAAATAACTAGAAAATGGTTATAGAATGGTTATTTGGGGTTGTGTAAATAGTTCCCATATCATGGCTGGTTTCTGTTAGGCTGTTGTTCCTGTGATGTACATGGCTGGTTGTATTGTGTTGCTATAGTATCCCAGATGGTTGTTATGACAGTTGCTAGGTTGCTACAATGTCGGAAGGTGGTTGCTACTGTGTTGCTATCCGGTTGCTAGATGGGTGCCACTATGCTGTGATGGTTGCTAAGTGGTTGCTATGGCATCCCAGGTGTTTGCCATAGTGGTGCTAAGTGGTTTCTAGGTCTTAGATATTGTGCTTTTAAATGGTGGCTAATATGTTCCTGAATGGTTGATGTGGTATTCCAAGTTGTTGCCATGGTTTTGGTAAATGGTTACTATTTGGTTGCTATGGCATCCCAAGTGGCTGCTACAGTTTTGCTAGATGCTTGCTATGGTATCCCAGGTTGATGATATGGTGTGGTTGCTAGGTTGCTATGCTGTTGGTAAGGTGTTGCTAGATGGTTGCTACTGTGTTGGTAAGAGGCTGCAATGTGGTTACTATGGTATAGATGTTTATTGCAAAGGTGTTGCTAGGAGGTTGCTAAGGTGTTGCTATGGTATAGGTGTTGGTTTGTAAGGAGTTACTAAGAAGTTGCAGAAGTTGCAGATGTTGCTAGGTGGTTGCTATGGGATGAAAACAAGTATAGAGGGTGAATGTATGCACATATCCAAAAGCTGTGTACAAGTCCAAATCACACAGTCAGACCACACCGTCTGGAGCTGGAATGGTGTTGATATCTCAGAAACTTTAACAAATTACACAATGAAATATAAGAATAACAAAGCAATGCAATGTGCAACCATAAAAATAAACTAAAACACAAGTAAAATATAAACTTAAATATGACAATACGATAAAATAACAATACATTTTTTTTTTTTTTTGAAGTGACGTGGTAGGCACGAAAAACTGGTTCAAGGAAACTGTTCTTTTTATTTGATTCTAACATTTTGGTGTAGTTTTTATGATATTTGAATTAGGATCTCTTAATTTGCCGAAATGAAAAAAGAAAATAGCAGTACGCAGCCCACAGCTCAGACAATAAAACATCTCCATACTCCAGCTTCAACAGGTTCATAAGAGATTAAGGTGTGGATTAAGCCAGGCATGAGAAAAAGTGCAGAACTTCTCACAGCAGTTGCACACACACACACACACACACACACACACACACACACACACACACACACTTTATAATTCTCACCAATAACACACTATAATCACAACACAATTCTCAATCCCAATTGGCACTGGGTGGTACAATTACATCAGAAAGCTTGGTACTACAAAGCTTGAGTTGATGGGGTCGACAAATACAGGGGGTAACTTTTCTCTGGGGAGAACACACTGTGCTTCACTACCACAGTGGGCAGCAGTAAAAAGGCACCATTTCTCCTTCCACTCAATAGCACGCTTTTGCTTAATGAAGAGTCCAACACAAGCAAGCCAAGACTCTATTGAAGCTGCAGAGACGATATCATGAATAAAGCCCTTAGAATAGAGGATGCTCTTGAGAGAGACTCACAAAGAAGTTTTTCTTTGCAACACACACAGAGTTGGCCATTCGACGTTAAGGCAGTGCCAGGCCAGGTGTGTGTGTGTGTGTTTGTTTGATAGAGACAGAGGCAGAAAGAGAGCGAGGGAGAGATCGAGAAGGCAAGCGAAAAAGGGATGTGACAAGCATATCTGATTGGCCTTTTGGCGAATGACAATAATGCAGTTGCAGATGTGCCAAAGTCCAATCCACAGCATCCAGTTACCAACAGAAAAGAGGAAGAAAACAAAGATATAAAAAGAAAGAGACAAATAGGGGGTAGGATGACGAATGACTTCCAAACCATTGGTCTCTGATCTCAGGGGGATGAAAGCTCACTGCTAAAGCTGAGATGATTATCTTTAACAATCTAAAGATAACTAAGATAGCTTTAGACAGCCAAGTGTCAGTGCCGTACGAAAGCCCTGAAGGGCACCATGAAAATACCTTTAAGTTTGAAGTGTGTTCCTGAGACTCCACATTATACACAAACGAGTTCCACATTATTTATATTTTTCTGTCTGTTATACGCACCAAAACAGTTGAAAAAAATATTTCTAGCATCACCAGAAGCATAAAAAAGGTTCTTCATGAATTTATTTTCCCACTAGTGAGGCAATCTAATGCTGTTCCAGCTTTGACCAGCATGGGGCGAACAAACTGGCCGTCATACAGCCACAGGATAGACTAATTATTCAGCTGTTCCTAATTATAAATATATATATATATATATATATATATATAAATTATCAAGTTGGCCCATTGTGATCTTAGCACCTAGCTTCTTAAAATTATTTTAGGAAGCCTGGAGGGGTAAGAGAAAAAAAAAATTATCTGTCCCTTGCTGGTCAAAGCTTGAACAGCATGCTGACGTTTAGTACCTAGCTCCTTAGATTGTTTTTCCCCTTGTTGAATAAATTTTTGAGGGGTAACAGGAAATAAACATCTGCCTCCCCTGCTGGTCAAAACTTGTATAACATGCTCAGAGGTCACCATTAAAAAATTATAATAAATTCCCTCCCTCTAGCTCACCTCACTATTTGGAAAAAAATTGAGAAAGGTAAATTGTTTTTTGATGCTTCTGATGGTTAAAAGTGTACACCAAAAGTGATTCGATAAATATTTTTTCAACTGTTTTTGTGTGTATATCAGGCAGAAAAAAATAACATGAAACTTAATGTCAGGAACACGCTTTAATCTTTTATTTTCATTGTGTCCTTCTGGGTTTCCGTGGAAGTGCTATAATAGTAAACGTAAAACAGATAAACGTGTATTTAATTGCCATTATATTGTCCAACGCACAACAAAATACATTTTCTACATTTAACCCATTCGTGGCAGTAAACACACCCACCCGTGCACACACACACACACACACACACACACCCTGAGCAGTGGGCAGACATCTCCAGTGCCCTGGGGAGCATTTGGGGGTTTGGTGACTCGCACAAATGCTCATGCAGCTGTGTCCTTCTTTCCCTGCACTCCCCTAAGCAGGCCTGGGTAAAAAGTATCTGTGGCAATTGCTACGGACCCTTACTTAACATAATGAGCTGTTCCAGCCTTGACTGTCCTGGGAACCTGTAATTAAAGAAGAGATGAAAGGAGAAGCAGAGAATGAGGTGAGACCAAAAAACCCTTACACACAGTACCTTTCTCTCTTCTGCACTCAGTGCCTCAACATGTTTGAGAAATCTATTTATGCCAACGCTGAATTTATGCAGAAAACTGCTACAGACAGCTCTTCAGGGCTGGGTTTGTGTAAACAAAACAAAAGAGTCCCATGTGCAAAGGACATGCACCCTATTCTACTTTATCGGCATTTCTTTATTTCCAGCCCAATCACCACAGCAGAGTGCACACTGTGTCCCACTGTAAAGGAGCACAGCACTTTTCAGAACTACACAAGATAGATTGCTTTCACACTTTCTTCATTATCTGTAACCCTTATCCAGTTACCCGGAGGAAACCCACGCAGACACAGGGAGAACACACCACACTCCTCACAGACAGTCACCCGGAGGAAACCCACGCAGACACAGAGAGAACACACCACACTCCTCACAGACAGTCACCCGGAGGAAACCCACGCAGACACAGAGAGAACACACCACACTCCTCACAGACAGTCACCCGGAGGAAACCCACACAGACACAGAGAGAACACACCACACTCCTCACAGACAGTCACCTGGAAGAAACCCACGCAGACACAGGGAGAACACACCACACTCCTCAGAGACAGTCACCCCGAGGAAACCCACGCAGACACAGAAAGAACACACCACACTCCTCACAGTCACCTGGAAGAAACCCACGCAGACACAGGGAGAACACACCACACTCCTCAGAGACAGTCACCCCGAGGAAACCCACGCAGACACAGAAAGAACACACCACACTCCTCACAGACAGTCACCCGGAGGAAACCCACACAGACACAGGGAGAACACACCACACTCCTCACAGACAGTCACCCGGAGGAAACCCACGCAGACACAGGGAGAACACACCACACTCCTCACAGACAGTCACCCGGAGCGGGACTCGAACCCACAACCTCCAGGTCCCTGGAGCTGTGTGACTGTGACACGTTATTAATTCTGTTTGAATTGATATGGGGTGAATATTCCGCCATATTCCAAAGAAACGCATTATTCAGCAGGTTTCTAACCGTATTTTTCAATGATATAACTGTGCGAAGGGTTATAAGTGAGTAAATATTTTGCCATCATCTTGTCCATTATCTGTTCCAAAGGACTAGAAGATGAGGTCGATAAGGAGATTTCCTTGGTGTACTGTTCTCAGAACAGCATTAACAGTGAGAACCCCAGTAGCTCCACTGAGTGCAGTCCACACTGTGAAATGTTTTTCCAGAGAGGCTCACCATTTCATCATTTTGGACAAAAATAAATTGGGCACAAGACAATGACACACACTTCACAGGCGTCTGTCCGTCCAACAGCTACTGGAATATACACCCCTCCTAATGACGGCAATACAACAGCAATACAACTGTCTTCTGGACATCAGGCTAAACACAGTGATTAAAAAGATGGGCCTAGGATACGTCTGAATATTATTAAAATTAACAATAACTTTCTTGTTCCACAAAAAAGAATGCAGGCAGTTATTTAAAAACTCCATATAGATGTTCATTTTTTAGTTACACTCTACTCGAGGCACCACAGTCTTCTACTGGAACTGTTCACTGTCAGTTAAACTAATCTCCTTTAGTGTATAGTTTAACACACTGACACAAAGTTAAACTCATTAAAAGATGAATGATACACACGCCTCGTTTGGGTTTAGACAAGCTTTAGGCTTTCTGAGCATTAAGAGCCTTATTTATTTAAAAAATATATAAAAATCATGTGGTTTTCAGACACAAAAACCTGAGATCAAGCTTCACAAATGTGTTTAAATCCAGAAAACACCACTTAAAACTAAACTTATTTACATTATTCCCATAAACTGAGAATCAACACATTTTCTGACATTTCTTCATATTTCATCTTCATATTTATTATGAGTTACCAAGAGAAATTGTTGTGAAGATGAATTCACGTGCCTTTTAAGGGTTAACACACAACAAAGAATTAAAAACATATCTCTGTTGCCTTCCTCTCGGTGAGTAATTGTATTAGTCTTAACAGATTTGTTCCCAGGGAAACACAGTTCATTGTAGATATATTAAATATGGATCTGTTGTGCCGTGCCGTGCCCATGGGAACAGACCAACAGCTGTATTTAACCTTCCTGAGTCCTCACAGTGTGAAACACAGCCGTCGTTCATGTTGCCCAGCCCTGCCAGGGTGTGTCTATATGGTTGGGCTGGGGTGGGTATTGTCCACCCAGAGGAATCCTGAGCATGGCTGCGCTAACGAATGCCGTATAGCTCTTTGACAAACTGTGAGAGTTGGAAAGCACATGCACAACCTCCCTGTAAAAGCTACCTGTTACATGTGTTTCATTCAGACAAAATCAACATTCACCCAGAACAGAAGGGAGTTACAGATCTTCTATGAGCTCCCAACATATCACCGCTGTCCAATTAAAAACACGTATCTCCCAAAATAGTAACGTTACAGCAGAAGGAAAATAACGTATTAACACTCAATGTAAAAGTGGAAGTCAATGTAAAAAGATTTGAGATTTTTGGAGCATTTCTATTGGTCCATTCTTCACGACATTTTCTCGTTTGCTGCGTTCAAATGATGTAGTGAATTAGAAACCCACAAAAATGGGGATACAGTGATGCCCCGGAAGTCGATGGTAATTTATTCCGGAACTCGCTTCGACAACTGGTGCAGTCGAGTTCCGAATCAAATTTCCCGATAAGAAATAACCGAAATCTGATTAATTGGTTCTCGACCATCAATTTTTTACCATAAATTTCTTTATTTCCTACAAAAATGATCAACAATTACACCCTTAGGTAAGTAATACGGTATAAAGCTAATGTTTTAACAAAATAATCGAACATATCCTTGTTTGGATGGAGATAACAACAGTGAACAGTGGCGTGAATCTAGAAAAAGGAAAATTTTAAGGTTAGAACAAAGTAGAAAATAAAGGTTTTATAGTGACAATTTTTCACTGTACACTTTAAAATTGTTTTTTAATAATTTAACAACACTTACCTCGACACTGAGGAACTTCCAACCTCGCGGAACGACACGGTAAACTGACGCCAAGTAGCGTCAGTTAAGCTCAACACGAGTGGCGTTTGTTTACAAAAGTCCGTGGGTCGGGTCGGGTTCCGAGTTTTAAGGTCGACTTCTGAGTCGAAATTCTCTTGACATTTGGCGTCAACTTCCGATTATATCGACTTCAGAAACGGTCGACTTCCGGGGTTCTACTGGACATGTTTTTAATTGGACAGCGATGATATGCTTTCATATATTCAATTAAAGGGAGGTTAAATACACTCTCACACACAGATACATACAGTTTCTGAAATGTCTGAGGGCTCTTTAACATCACTGCTTTACGTGATCTTTCATTAATCAAGAATTTCCCAATTTCAGCATGACATCAACTTATCGACCTCAGTCAAGAACGACTCACTCCCAGCAACCCTCTATTCAGACCAGACCTCCTTTAAATCAGTGGACCACATCTACAGCTAGTTCCCTCCCAGAAAACACAACCATTTCACCCCTAAAGCTCCAAAAATAAATGCAAGAAAGAGCTGCTAAAACATTCAGTAAACAGCCAGTCTTTTCAGCACCATTGTGTTCAGGAGGGATTCTGTGTAATGAATAAAGGAGCAAAAAAACCAGATAAACACATGTTGCCGTCACATGAGGCGAGTGTGCTTTAAATGCAGCTGTTCTTTTAACCCAGTGACACTGCAGTAACATGTAATTGCAGTATGGTTTCCACTCTCTTATCCTTTTAGGGGGAGTTCAATCTTTTTTTCACTTCCTCCAGAAGCCAGACAGACAGCGAAAAACATCCCAAACCTCTTAAGGAAAAAACGCACAGTTGTAAGTGCCCCATAATCCATCACCAGGCACTTCCACAACCAGACTACCCCCCCCACCCCCCAACCTCCCCAACCTGTGCTATGGGAGATGTCTGAATGTCTGAGTGACAGAATTCACGGCTAATGTCCATTTCTCCAGTGGGACACTTCCACTGGCCGTTCTTTATAAAATAATTAACAAAAAACTTTATTTACATTTAGCGCAGCACCACAACCTGTTTGTTAATGGGGTAAGTACATTTTGAGGAAGATAATAAATTGAAATAAATGTGTAGTGTGGCGTGTGACAAACTGACTACAGAAACCCTACGTTATTATAAATCCTACGTAATTCTGAGTGTGGTTTTGACGACTTCTGATCTGACTTTTAGAGTCTGAGGACTGTTTTCTAAGTAAAGTTTCAGGGAGATCTTCGGCACTGAACATGTGAAGCTCTGCCACTGAAGCTTTCGTGAAGAGAGTTGGCGAGTCATGGCTCAGACAAAATAAAACACCTCCATGTTTCAGCTTCAGCAAATTTTTTTAAGAGAAAGTTGTCTGGACTCAACAGCAGCAACAGTGTTTACATCAAAGAATAACACTGGGCTGAAAAATACAAAAAAAGAGAGAATTCCAGGAGAAAATTGTGGCCGAATTTTGTCTAAAAAAAGTGTTAATGTTTCCAGATTGGACACAAATTAAGTTAATTTTGACAGCATTCATTTGAACACAATTTTGTTCCAGAATAAGCCCCGCCCCTAAACCCCCTGCAAAACTGAATAAATTATTCACCAATTTCAAAAGGATTTCAAACCAAAACTAAAAATATAATCATTAACCAAATGTATTCAAAACTAACCAATAGCTACAAAGTGTTACTTTAAAAAGGAACACATTAAACAGCACCTCATTAAAATGTAATCAGAGTCATGGGGCTCGGTGTCGGGGGATTTCCTCCAATTTACAATTTCCCTAAATTTATTTAAAAGAAATAAAACGCTGCCCTTTTCACATGAAAATCACATGGTAACGACAGAAAGGAGAATTGATTTCACGGTGGATTGAGCAAAGCAGTGGTTATCCTGGAGTATGTGTACAAAACCACCACAGGACAAAAAAGAGCCTGAACAATAGCGATTAAAGAAAGCAGATAAAGCAGAGTTCCCACTGAAACCCTCCCTTCTGTGAATGCCAGGGTAAAACGAAGTGAATTCCTCATTTTCAGAAAATAGAGTGATCTCAGAGTGTTACTGCGCTTCCCTCCGTTCTGTCATCGTCCTACTTCCTCTAGTTTGACTTACAGTGTACTTTTAAAACCCTGATTTTATTGTTTACACCTGTATTTGTTGTTCTTTACGTCTTAGATTTGACCACAGGAGCACTGTCACTGTATTACACCCTTTTGGACACATGCTTGTTTGGCTACAACCAATGCTAGCACTAATAATCATCTCCACATGGATGAACCATAATCCTATGAGCTGCTCCATGTTGTCATGACAACAGTATCCCCATTAATGCGCCTGTGCCTCAGTCTGGTCTCCTGGCACATACCCACGCTGCAGATATACATGCGCACACACACACACACACACACATCTCACCATTCGTCTGTAAGTGGAGCATCTGAAACCTACACACACCTACACATACCCAAAGCTGAGGATCCAAAATCTCCACAAGCTCTGGAGAGAAACCGTTCTAAACCTAAAGCACACTAAAGCATTAAAGAGTAGAGCTGGGCGATACAGCCAAAATTTATAATCACAATATACGATATAATTCCGATATCGAACCACAGAGAAACTGCCAAAAACTGAAATCAGCTCAACATCACCGGTCTGTGTTAATATTTTTAACTTTAATACTGAGTGCTGAACCGACGACAGCGCCCTGTGATGACCGTCAGTCAGTGACACGTGCTGTAAGTAGTGAACACTGAAGAACTGAATGTGTTTAAAAAATCATATTGTTATTGAAACATTTATATTGCGATACGTTAGTAGCAGGGAATTAATGTTTGTTTACGCTATCATCACTTTTCTCTTCTGTGACAGTTCTGATTTATTACTTAATAAACCTAATAAAATATTTATTCAATACTTCGATATGAGTAAATAAGAATTTAGGTATTGGTGATAATTCTCAAAACAAATTAAGAAAGTACAGCCTTCCAAACAGATGGAGTTGGTGAGACATGACTAGTGAAGTATTTAAGTAGGTGGAAACGTGTCCCTCGGGGGGAGGAAACTAAATATGACACTATGGATACAGTACCGAAAAATGTGGTCTGTTCATGAGCTATTACTCACCCCATCTGTGCCACTGTGAGAACCCTAAAAAGGCAAAAGGACGGGGTGCTGCAGCATGTATAATATATTACGTGAGAAATAAATGATGAGGGTAAAGACCATCGACCTGGAAGCTCTTTCTCTGACAGAGACAAAGAAATGAAGAAAGAGAGGGAGAATGAAAGGGGGTGGCATCTTCATTACAACAGCCAGATCGTCCGACTGCACTCCAGACCCGAGACGTGATAAATGAGCGCACTGTGATGAGATCAGGGGGATATTTTTACTTTTTCTAATTGGACAATTTTTCAAACAAATGTGATTTGTGACTGTTACACTACCAGCTTATTTTTAACCACTTTTAAATGTGTTAAAACTCCGGGCTCGTTTACTAGCCCTAGGATTTACCATTCATTCATTCATTCATTCATTATCTGTAACCGTTTTTTCAATTCAGGGTCGCGGTGGATCCAGAGTCTACCCGGAGTCACTGGGCACAAGGCAGGAACACACCCAGTCCTTTAGGATTCACCACAAGTCTAGAAATCAGCTTTTACTCTAAGGTTACATACTTGAAGGAAATCACATTGCTTTGTTGATTGAGAGGGCCTCATACATTCTACAGCGGCTTATTTCCTTTGTGTTTCAGAGACTCTGACTTTACAAGAACCTGTGATTTGTTCATTCTTTTGAACCTTCATTTAACTACAAAGGAATGGCGTCTTAGGTTTCGGTTCACCAAGCTGCTCATAACCGACGGCATTTTCATTTTCGATATTAAGAGCCTGTAGATAATTCCTCAGAACTTGGATGTTTTAAAGACTGATGATTCTGAAACTCAGTGAAAATGAACATTTAAGTTTGGCGGCAAATAAATGAAAATGAATTTTTATAAAATTAAAAATACACCTGTGTTATTAGGAGAGGTGTCAATAAACAATGACATCATTTTATATTCTATTTATAAGAAATTCCCTAATTGCTCTACATCACTGATAATGTTAATTACATTTCATTAAAAAGTGCTAATTCATTAAAAAATAAAACACAATCAAAACACTCTTAAGCCACACTTACATTTCTTTAAAAAAAATTGGTGGGCAACTTCTGCACTACTTTTGACAGACATTTGACTCATGAACAACATTATTTTACTTGAAACTTCAAAATACAAATTCCAGATCAGTCGTATAACTCTGTAACACGGCTGCTGTAATTCTCATCATTTGTTTTCTGCAGTAAAACCATTTCTGAATGTAACTCATGACAAAGATTATTAAAATAAAAAACAAATCACCTGCTTAGACCATGAAACAAAGCCTGACTCCACACTTTCTACGAGCAGCAATCACAGACACACAGTGAATGAACAACAAACTAAATCAGTGTGTTCCTCTACACATTGAGCTCAGGTATAAACCAAAGCAGGAAAGGTTTAAAATCAAACATGACCTACCTGTTACTCATGTGGTCAACATCGGCATCCACGTCTTTAAGCTCCTGCAGATTTTTGACCGTTAAGTCTCCGTCGATGTAGTCAAACGTCATGACGCCCAAGTCGTCATCCGAGGCGTCCAAACCCTCTACAATACGGATGTTCTGAAGGTGGCTGGGAGAGGAGCGCAGATGCAGTGGGTGAGTTGTTCCACCAGAGGAGGGGGCATCACCAGCCTGCAGTCGAGGGCTGGCCTGACCCTGCCTCCAGAACAGAGGTGAGGAGCGGTTGGACAGGCTTGAAACACTGTGGGCGTTGGTGTCATCACTGTCATAACACATGGTGCTCTCCAAACAACTGAAGGAAACGGAGTTAATGAGTCATAAACTAGTTCATCTTTTAATCACAACAATGTTTACACCTTCAACAACTCTAAAATAAGGCCCTAAATATATTCAGACGAGCTGGAGCTGCTTTTTTAGCAAATGGTAAACACAAATTACTTTTACATTTATGGCATCTGGCATATACAATCAAACTCTAGTCTATAATTACCCATCATTACCAAACATAATGTAAGTACCCTGTGAAAAGCTGATGTGATTTTACAGGGAAACTCATACAGTAAACTATTCTAGCCTCATTTAAATACAGAATATTGCTGTGGACTGAAAAGCATTACAGATATCTTCACTGTAATTTTATTGCCACCATGTGAGCATTTTCTAAGATGAGTTTGTGACACACTGTGGACTGGTGCACTCTGCTATCGACTTTTCAACATCCTAAAAAAAGCTATTTCGGAGCCGGCTGGTTCTGGACTTCTGTATTTCCTGCCACTTGGAAGCTGTGAGGACAGACAGTGGCTTGGGTGGTCTGAAGCTGCTGGGAGACTTCCTGACGTCCACGCTCATGCTCCTTGAGCTTATTGATATTCACATATATGTTTTCCCCATGAACAGTGGGTCTGGTGGCTAACCTCCTTGTTGTAGACTGCCTCGTCCTTCTTGGTTTAGACCAAGCTCACGATCGTCGTGTCATTAGCAGATTGTACTAAGGACATTGGAGCTGTGTGTGCCTGTGCAGTCGTGGGTGAACAGGTGAGTATAGGAGTGGACTGAACACTGTCCTGAGGGGCCCCTGGGTTGAACGTCAGTGAAGAGGATGTCCTTAGCACCTGCCACTGGCCCATTAGGAAGTCCAGGATCCAGATGGACACAGCACTGTTCAGACCCAGAATCCGGGGTTTGTTGTCGAGCCACAGGGGAACAACGGTGTTGAATGTTTAACTGTGGTGCACAAACAGCATCCTCGGGTATATGTCTTTTTGTCTTAGAGGGAAAAAGCAGTGCTTCTCCGTTGTCTCTGTTTTGTGGCCTTACGGAGCGAACCGCTGGCTTTATAAACTTCTGAGTGTTCCCAGATCTCTATGCTTTTCCTTATGAATTTAGTGACTGGGCCTGTGTACTCAATGTTGTGAAACAAGTCACAGAACATCTCCCTATCCACATGATCAACACAGTCCTGGAGCATAGACTCCCACTGATCTGAGCAGTAATAGACCTGAGTAGAGGTGGGCAGGACCAGGAGGCTTGAGTGATCCGATTTGCAAAATGGAGGGCAGAAAGGGCTTGAAGATCAAGTGATTTGTATTTGTTTCTTTCTTGATATTTCAAACCTTTCTGTATATGTTTAAAGTTGTAAATACTGTATTTAACCAAGCACCACATTCGTCACAAAAGTCAGTGAAACATCACATGATTTTTGTAGCTAGTGTGCTAACAGCACAATGTAGCTATGACAGTGGGGTGCAGCAAGGCAAATGAGCTAAACATGTTTGAGCACTGCTAGCAAAAGATAGACAAGTTGGTGAGAGCTAAATATTCTCATCTAGAAAAGCATGGAGGTGAATCCATTTTAAAGAGATTCTCTGAAATGTGAGTAATGTATAAGAAATAAATCGGTCTGTGCTGTGATATGATACAGAACTGTTAAACAAGCTGTTTATGAATGTATCTGTGTTTTTAACTAATGCTAGTAGCCCTTTATCACAGAAAAAGGAAGCAGTATCAGTTCTTCTTCAGTTAACCTTCTTATAACCTTTTTTCAATAATGTTTATATTGTGCCTCCTTGTGGCCTTAATCATCAAATGCAGTCTCATGACACCATTCTAAATCAAACCTTGGGATGCATTTGTACATAATTCTATGCACTTTTGATAATTCAGGTGTAAAATAAATAAATAAATAAATACACAAATAAATAATAAATAAATAAATAAATAAATAAATAAATAGGGCTGTGCCATATCGTATTTTTCGAGATAATTCATATTCGTCATATTTTTTAAAACGATAAAAAAATCAATATATAGTAATAATTGTGATATTCTGACGTGTTTATGTAATTACTAAACACTACTCTACACTACTGTGTTTGTTTTGTTATTTACTGTATAATTGTTTCCTGTGGTTGTTTATACACACACTACATTTTCTGCACTTTGGTTGTGTGGTAGATTTTTTATAATACACTATTTTATACATAATCAGAATATTGGTAAATTACAGTTGTTTACAAATTAAGCAAATGTTTATTTTCTTTTGTCACTTCTTTATATTTGAAAATTTGAAACTTACATTTGTATTAAATAAAACAATTTAATGCTATTAATATATATAAAATACATTTAATTTAATATGATTAATATTAATATGACATTTATTTTGTTGTATTAGTGTGTTCTTGAAATAAATAAAAGTATTTTTCAGTGTTTTGTTCAAATCGCCAAGAAAATTATTAGCACTTAAACACCCTGAAATATTATATTATTATATTATTTTAGGGCCACATTATTATAATAAGGTCTCAGAAATCTATGTATTTTATATACCTTATTCACCACTCATTTAAAATATAATACAAATCTATTTTTGTCAGTCAACAAAGCCATTATTTTAATGTCAAAATTCAAGAGCACATTATTAAGAGAGTACTGTTTAAGTAGCGCACACCACAGAAATGTAATTTATAATTATTTTAATTCTACAGTCGAGTGCTGCCCAGAAGATTCCCAAATGTGGCCAATTAATATATTTTGTAAAATGATCCCGTATTTTATGTTTAATATCCAGTTACGAGTGTGGACCTTAGAGCCTCATGATCTTACCTGTGAGTGAGCTGGGATCCCCTCAGGCTTGTCATTGTGTCTTCAAGGTTCTGTCGAAGGTCAAGGACATTCTGAACTGTACGTTTCCTTTGAGATTCTGGATCTGTAGGTCAGAAAAAACAAATTCATATTTGAGAGAGGCGTGTTATATCCCACAAAAAACAAATTCATTTTCACAATTAAATGATGTGCAGCCAGTCAAAAAGCAGGTTTACTGGACAGGACCCATTCTGTTTGGTTACCTTCTTACTAATCTGAACTGTGGTGATTAAAGCCACTGAAATTACATTGTGTTAATTTTCTGTTATACTTTATTGCTCAATGTGCCAGCTGCCAGTTCTGAGATATGAATGATTTCGGGCCAGTCTAGGATATGCCAGTTCTGAGATATGAATGATTTCGGGCCAGTCTAGGAGACGCCAGTTCTGAGATATGAATGATTTCGGGCCAGTCTAGGAGACGCCAGTTCTGAGATATGAATGATTTCGGGCCAGTCTAGGAGACGCCAGTTCTGAGATATGAATGATTTCGGGCCAGTCTAGGAGACGCCAGTTCTGAGATATGAATGATTTCGGGCCAGTCTAGGAGATGCCAGTTCTGAGATATGAATGATTTCGGGCCAGTCTAGGAGATGCCAGTTCTGAGATATGAATGATTTCGGGCCAGTCTAGGAGATGCCCGTTCTGAGATATGAATGATTTCGGGCCAGTCTAGGAGATGCCCGTTCTGAGATATGAATGATTTCGGGCCAGTCTAGGAGATGCCAGTTCTGAGATATGAATGATTTCTGGCCAGTCTAGGAGATGCCAGTTCTGAGATATGAATGATTTCGGGCCAGTCTAGGAGATGCCAGTTCTGAGATATGAATGATTTCGGGCCAGTCTAGGAGATGCCAGTTCTGAGATATGAATGATTTCGGGCCAGTCTAGGAGATGCCCGTTCTGAGATATGAATGATTTCGGGCCAGTCTAGGAGATGCCAGTTCTGAGATATGAATGATTTCGGGCCAGTCTAGGAGATGCCCGTTCTGAGATATGAATGATTTCGGGCCAGTCTAGGAGATGCCCGTTCTGAGATATGAATGATTTCGGGCCAGTCTAGGAGATGCCAGTTCTGAGATATGAATGATTTCTGGCCAGTCTAGGAGATGCCAGTTCTGAGATATGAATGATTTCGGGCCAGTCTAGGAGATGCCAGTTCTGAGATATGAATGATTTCGGGCCAGTCTAGGAGATGCCAGTTCTGAGATATGAATGATTTCGGGCCAGTCTAGGAGATGCCCGTTCTGAGATATGAATGATTTCGGGCCAGTCTAGGAGATGCCAGTTCTGAGATATGAATAATTTCGGGCCAGTCTAGGAGATGCCAGTTCTGAGATATGAATAATTTCGGGCCAGTCTAAGTGATGGTTTTCCTTACAAATGGGGGATGTGTTGTCTGAGCTGACATGGATAGTACTTTAAGCATTCCTCTGAAACATTCCTTGCTGTATTAGTTTAACATGTGATAGTTAGTTTTGAGGTATGTAATTATACTGGGCCTGGGTTTTTCTTTACAGTGCATGACTTATTTCCCACAATCCACTTCATATTTATCTGGCTCAACAAGAATAAGACCTTCAGCATGCACCTGAAGTTTTATATTTAATTCATTTAACATTGTGCACTACTTTTCAATATGCCATGGCTCCAATTAGGTTTAAGATCAAACTATTCCCGGAATTTCCCTACAGTGATGGACATCTGGCCCAAAATCAATAAAACGCTCAGGACGCCTCCGAAAATCCATGTGTGTATTAATTTACTATTGTGCTCAATGTACTATGTTGCAAACTGCAATAAAAAGGGCATTAAATGATATCAAAACTATTCCAGCTAATATTCACTGCTGCTTCATATCACCTTAAAGCTCTAAACAGTGGAGATTAACGTCTCACAGCTAACTCTTGGGTCTCTTAATCCACAGACCTGTCATATTAGGCAAAGATCACAGCTTACTCCTTACTCTGTGCACGCCCCCCAAACCAATCTGTTATACACACAAACACATACATGGTGGCATCCAGACTGGCATTAGTTTAAAGCCCAAATTGAACTCACTTTAATCTCCTTGGAATTAGGTTTGGCTACAAGAACCATGCAGGGGTTACAGCAGAGGGCAGAGAGTGCTTTGTATGCGGCCTATGACTCTGAAATTTTAATGTGGGAAGCACATTTTATGGAGATAGTGTTCACTAGAAAGCAATTAGTCTCTGGGAGTGTTATTGATATTGGTTTTTAATAATCATTTAAGAAATTACAGGCCGTTGTATATAGTCTCTCTCTGGTTTCACATTGGTGGCACGGTGGCGCAGAAAGTAGTGTCTCTGTCACAGCTCCAGGAACCTGGAGGTTGTGGGTTCGAGTCCCGCTCCAGGGGACTGTCTGTAAGGAGTGTGGTGTGTTCTCCCTGTGTCTGCGTGGGTTTCCTCTAGGTGACTGTCTGTGAGGAGTGTGGTGTGTTCTCCCTGTGTCTGCGTGGGTTTCCTCCAGGTGACTGTCTGTGAGGAGTGTGGTGTGTTCTCCCTGTTTCTGCGTGGGTTTCCTCCGGGTGACTGTCTGTGAAGAGTGTGGTGTGTTCTCCCTGTTTCTGCGTGGGTTTCCTCCGGGTGACTGTCTGTGAAGAGTGTGGTGTGTTCTCCCTGTGTCCACGTGGGTTTCCTCCGGGTGACTGACTGTGAGGAGTGTGGTGTGTTCTCCCTGTGTCTGCGTGGGTTTCCTCCGGGTGACTGTCTGTGAGCAGTGTGGTGTGTTCTCCCTGTGTCTGTCTCAAAAGTGAATGTGTCACCCTGTGAAGGACTGGCGCCCCCTTGAGGGTGAGGTCCTGCCTTGCACTTGGTGAGTCCGGGTAGGCTCTGGACCCACCGCGACACTGAACTGGAAAAGTGGTTACAGATAATGAATGAATGTTTTCACAGGATGAAACGTAATCTGACAATTGGCTGATGAGCAGGTTTTAGTCCAAGTAAATCTGGTTCCATTAAAAAGATAATAATAATCTGCACTAACAGCACTTGGTGGTCACTCACTGAGAGCTACGCTCCAGTCCAACACTGTGACCTGAGCAGATATTACAACTTGGGGGTAGAGAACACACAAAAAAACAAACTAATAAGGGGGGAGCGCCTGTAAAAATACAACATATTACACCAAGGTGTAGAGTGAATATATATTTAAATAACGTCTAGAGAAACAAGGGAGAAGACAGATGATTCACGAAGGCTGTGACGTCACCAACTGCTCTCTTCCCACTTTCACACACACTCCCACACATCAGTGTGTGCTGCTCTACATCTGTCGCAAGACATGCCACACTATTACAGTAAAGACAGACAAACAAAGTGTAACAGTAAGAATATTTTCTTCTGTATCATATATCTACTGTAACCACCATGTCATCTTCCCTCCTTTGTCACTTCCCTTGTCTGGCCATTGACTTCCCAAACAAGAACACGGTGATGCAATGCATATTTCAGCGTATTGTTGTAAAACACCACTCAAACTTATGTCTCAGACAAGTCTCAGAGTTCGCCGCTGCAGTAGAGTAACAGACGTAAACTGAGACACCCAGTCCCTCATCTGTGTGTTAAAGAAACACTAGGTAAGATTTGTGTTTTCGCTCCTGGGGCTCCCCCTAGTGTGATTCATTTGTACAGCACCATGCTGAAATCAATCTGGAGGGAGAGGGGTCGTTTCCTACCCTCCTCCACAAGCTACATAGTGTAGTTTCTGCAGCACTGAGCCCAGACTCGCAATGACATTACAGCTCAGTGAAGCATTACAATGAAAAGTAGTACTGCTGTACTTCTACACATTGTACAGGACTTTTAACATGACGGGATGCCAAAATAAAAGTTCCCAGATTTTAAAATATTTATTTGTAAAAATTACAATAAGAACTTTCCTTTAATTAAGTGTGTACAGGGAGAATAAGAAATGTGTTACTGATGCACATACTTTAAAAATAAATAAATAGAGTAATAAAATGCTCATACTTATAGATACACAATGGGAGTATTGTCACTAGCTTAAAAACAGCTGTAATTCAGGGGCAGTGTTAGTGGAAATTACAGCATCTAATAGAAATCTAATAACAATTTAAAAAATGCTTTATGCAGGAAAACATTATGCAGTCTGTATTTTAATAAACTCTGTATAAAAATGTCTGCGTAGTACTGCCTCTGCTTTGTCATTATCACTATTAGCTTCATCAAAACAAGACATGAACCTAGGTATTCTGAGCTAGATTTTCATCTAAAGGCACTAGTGCACATTGTACAGGCGTCAGATTTGTTTCCTGTTTAACATCTTCACTGGTTAAATCCTACATGGGACGCACAGAATTCATTTAACTCATAATATAACGTTTTAAAGTCTATTTTTTTATTAAATTAACGGACATTGTTGCCTATAAATAACTGTAACTACACTGTCATATTTACCTCCTGGCTAATATAGCATTTCTCTGGTTTGATGTGGCAGGGAGACAGGAGCTCATTAAATTCCCTTTACAGTTCTCTTTGTCTGTGTTCACTCAAGCACTGATGGGTGTCATTATCATTGCTCTTTAGTCACATGACACACACCACCTCCGGTTCATGAAAAAATCATTAGCTGATGCTTTCACGCTTTAACCATTTAACCATTCCCTGCTCTGTTTTAAAGCACTTTAGCGATGAACAGAGCTGTTTGCACACGGAAGATGTAAGGGGTCGTCTCAGTAACACAATCAAACACTGCTGAGAAATTAAGGCACCATTTGTAACCTATGTTTTTTTTTTTTTTTATTTCATCTTCTCTAAAGCAGTTCTAAGTGCTGTTGGGAACATTGACTGTCTATGAGAGTTAGAATGAGCCCGAGTATGAGGAAGCGTGTAAAGCTGTCACACATCCTGTGTTTGAAATGGGCCTGAGCTGAGGAGGAACCAGCTGTAGTCAGGACGAGAGGAAGAGGGAATTAGGGATGCAAATCTTGACCCTGCGCAACTAGACTGCTCCCAAAGGGCAGAATAAATGAATAAAGCCGTATATGTGGAGGATTGGGGGTGGTTTTGAACAGCTGCACCCCTTTGTAACCCCAGATCCCCACACAATTGTGATGAAGGGCTGATTCCTGTTTTTTAAACGCCAACCATTAAAACGGTATTCTGTTTATTAAATGCAGTAGAACTAATGCTTAGGTACTCTTCTGGTGTTGGGAGAAATCAAGCCTTACACATCTTTTAAACAGAGACGACAGGAATCACGAGCTGCTCGCTGTAAGACTATTGTAGGACTGATCATCAGCGGGGCTTTGTTGTTCTGTCTGCACACATCACATATTTTTAGGGGTGCAGCAGATTTCAGGTTCCTCCAGAAAACATCTGTTGTGTTGTGACTGGATTTGTAGCGTTTCTGAAACTGTATTTGTTTTTTGAAGGTGAAGCTTTTTGATGGATATTTTTTTTTCTTTTACAGCTTGCTTTAATCTGCAGTGCATTTGGCCTTTTCCAGCCACCGTACATATAAAAGGACTATGTATGGGTGAGTGAAGACATGTATGTCATGTAACATACTGAACAAGAAAGAGAAATACAGACTCTTTACACGTAGAAAACAAAAACACACAAACAAATAAATAAAAAAAGAAAGAAGAGTCCAAGCAGATAAATGAATATATGTTAATTTAATGACATTAAAATGTAGTGCCATAGTCACAAAAAGTTGGTTTCCTCCGGGTGACTGTCTGTGAGGAGTGTGGTGTGTTCTCCCCGTGTCTGCGTTGGTTTCCTCCGGGTGACTGTCTGTGAGGAGTGTGGTGTGTTCTCCCTGTGTCTGCGTTGGTTTCCTCCAGGTGACTGTCTGTGAGGAGTGTGGTGTGTTCTCCCTGTGTCTGCATTGGTTTCCTCCGGGTGACTGTCTGTGAGGAGTGTGGTGTGTTCTCCCCGTGTCTGCGTTGGTTTCCTCCGGGTGACTGTCTGTGAGGAGTGTGGTGTGTTCTCCCTGTGTCTGCGTTGGTTTCCTCCGGGTGACTGTCTGTGAGGAGTGTGGTGTGTTCTCTCTGTGTCTGTGTGGGTTTCCTCCGGGTGACTGTCTGTGAGGAGTGTGGTGTGTTCTCTCTGTGTCTGTGTGGGTTTCCTCCGGGTGACTGTCTGTGAGGAGTGTGGTGTGTTCTCTCTGTGTCTGTGTGGGTTTCCTCCGGGTGACTGTCTGTGAGGAGTGTGGTGTGTTCTCCCTGTGTCTGCGTGGGTTTCCTCCGGGTGACTGTCTGTGAGGAGTGTGGTGTGTTCTCTCTGTGTCTGCGTGGGTTTCCTCCGGGAGCTCCAGTTTCCTCCCACGGTCTGAAAACACATGTTGTTAGGTGGATTGGAGACTCAAAACTGTCCATAGGGGTGGGTGTGTGTGTGTGTGTGTGTGTGTGTGTGTCGCCCTGTGAAGAACTGGCCTCCAGGGTGTGTTCCTGCTTTGCACCCAGTGATTCCGGATCAGCGTTTACAGAAAATGAATAAATGAATAAATAATTATATTCTGTCCAATATCCTGCAAAAGGAAAAAGTGATTGTACTCAGACGTGAGACTACAATCATTGTCATATACTTTTGTTGCTAGAAGGAATGAGAAGAATCTATTCAATGAAGTTATGGTTTGATTACACAGCCAAATGCCTAACATCAGGAACACTAAAAACATGAAGACACACAAACACTCTCCACACATACACAAGCACAGACACTCATACACTCACACGGCACATCTGGTGCGCAAGGGAGCTTTTAGTTTCGGCCATGTGGTAGAATACAAGGTGGAGGAAATGAAAACTGTATCATATATCCTCTTAAAAAATCACAATGATATCACAGGAATAAACACAGAAGAAAAAGAAGCTGCACTGATGTTTCTAATCCGTTTGAGGGTCTGTCCGGTAATGCATCACTCAGAACTAGAACTGTGTCTAAAACAAAAATAATGGATGTGAACCACATCCTTGTTTCTACACTCAGTCCATTCTCTCAGCTCCACAGACCACACAGGACTCTTACAGGCTCTTGTTCCATTTGTTGCTCTGCATACTTTATTTGCCCCTGTTCGCACTGTCATCAGTTTACCCCCACAGAGCAGGTGTGATGTGGTGGTGGATCATTCTCAGCGCTGCAGTGACACTGACGTGGTGGTGGTGTGTTAGTGTGTGTTGTGCTGGTGTAGAGTGGATCAGACACAGCAGTGCTGCTGGAGTTTTTAAACCCTGTGTCCACTCTCTGTCCACTCTGTGAGACACTCCTCCCTCGTTGGTCCACCTTGTAGATGTAAAGTCAGAGACAGTAGCTCATCTGTCGCTGCACAGTGTGTGTCGGCCGTCCTCTAGTCCCTCATCCCATTGCATGGATATTTTAATGGACTATTCTCAGTTCAGAAATGGTACAAAGTGGTGTAAAAATTCCAGTAGCACTACAGCGCTGAGAATTATCCACCACTGTCCTGAGGTGCTCCTTTAACAAGTATGCAGTGCAACAGATAGACTATAGTCTGTATTTGTAGAACTATATAACGGTCCTGCCTTGTGTTTGGAGCAGAGAGAATGCACTGTGTGTATAGAAACAAGGAGGAGGTCATTATATTCTGATATGACTGTGTGTAACTACTGATATGTTCATGTTCTGAAGACCCGCATTCCAATGACTGCACCTTAATTTAATCAAAATAGGACCTTCCTAAAAAAAAAAATGAGGCATCAAGCTGTAAATGACGATGATGAATGGACTGTAAGGAAATGTGTACTGTAATAATAATTTTTAAAAATGGCTGTGCAGTCCTCCCTCAAGCATTCATTTTCAGTTCAGTGAAAAAGAACAGATGACCTAAATATCGGATGAGTGCGTGAAAAAAAAAAAAAAAGAAGTGAGACTATTTCAGGTCACTACACAGCAAAAGAACAAGGGATGTCTAGACGAACGCAGGCTTAACAGCCCCGGGTACTATTTCATCTACTGGGACTCTTTAGAATCGGAGGCAAACTGAGGAGAACGGACAAGTGTGTTCATGCCAGCTTTGGACCATCCATTCTCTGCTTTTGACCAATAAACTGCGTTTCATTCAGGAAAGAGCGGATCCTGTGGAGAGAATCCTGTTTATTCCCAAGGAATTTCAAGCAACATCTTTGTCATAATTCTCCAGCAGGAAAAAGCAGGAGTGGCTCCATCCTCTCAGACAATCAAAAACACCAAAACTTTGGTTTGTCCTGGGGCAGGAATAGCTCCAGAACTCTAACTCTTAAAACAGCTGTGAGGCGGTCAGTGTGTGAGGAGAAAACTAAATAATTACTAACATTTTGGGGGCTTTTATTTTGAAGTTTTTTATTTTAAATCAAGGCTTGTCTAGTCTTCTCTTCAGACAAAAATCTGGGGAGATCTTGAGTTGCTGACAAATAGCATATGATGTGCTTTAATGCATACGCCCACTGTGTTCAAAATGGTGGACTCAGTAAAAACACTGAATAAAGTTTTCCAAATACACCATGGCCACTCTGCTCAAAATGTATGAAGAACACCACACAGAAAACCGTTAGCGATGTTCGCTACACCTATTCACAGGTTGCAGTGATGTAATGTATTTGGCGTGGGCGCCATTTTGGGGACTGATTGTCTGGTTTCAGAGCACAGTGCTAACGTAAACAAATGGAAAAGACGGACACATTTATCTCATACACAGCTCCTCTTCCTGCGCTGGAGAGAGTCTCACAGCACTCAGAAGCACAGAAACCCACCTCCGCTCTGTGTCAGAGGGGCAAAGGATCACACAGTGTTGTATAATAAGGAGAAAACACAGTTAAAATCAGTTAGCCACATTAGCATTTTCATCATAGAATCTAATGGAAGACTGCGGCTAATGGAAAACTGTCTGCTCTATGGCTGCTCCACACTGATATCAGCTGCAACTCATGGAACAGATTAATGTTTCATTCACTGCCTCAGTACACTCAGACCACTTCAGAATTAAATACAATTCTTGGTTGATTTAACATTACATTTTATTTAACCTGGTAACTGAGATGAACCCTGTTTATCTGGTCTCGTGGAACCATTTAAGACATGATTTAATTTTATTCTCACTGAATAACTGAGTGTCTAATTTAAATTAGGGATTGTTTACCAGAACAAAGAGTGATGTCTGACTTTGTCCCGTGTTAAATATAGACGTGTTTAAAATATGTGTTCAGTGAACGTCTTCAAAGTGGGGAACATTGGCGACTAAAAATATCTCAACACTGACAAGACACACAGCTGAATTTATTTTCTCAGATCAAAACAAAATCAATATATTAAAATGTGTTCCCAGGGGCTTTAATACATCCATCAGCCATTCCAGTATCAGCCAAAGCAACAATCGCTCAAGAGAAAACTCTGTGTATCTATATACTCTGTTATTCTCAGGACTGACTGCACTATATGACAAGATCAGTGTGACAATGTCAGACCACATGTCGCGGAATGTAACTGGATTAATAGAAATGCTCCAAAATTACGCTGAATAAATTCTTTTTACATTGACTTCCATTGAACCTTAAGAAGGCATTTATTTCTCCTGTAAAGTCACTATTTTGGGTGATACATGTTTTTAAGTGGACTGTGAGGATATATGCTATCAGACATATATTTTATTGGGCCTTTAAAGACATAAATATTCTTTAATACACGTCATATAAATTATTTCTTTGTTTTGTGAAAATCTGATTCTGAATTTATTCAAATTATACCTTAAAATGTGCATCAGGTTCTTCTCAAAACAGGTCTATGATTTAAGTTCGAGGTACCATTCGATAAATAAATATCTGTGATTGTATGAATCTTCTTGGTCTTACCTCTAGAATCAAACAAAGAATACACTGACTGTCTACAACATAAGCAGGTGTTATATATACGTCTGAATCCCGCTGGCTGCTTTAATTTGAACGGTTTTTCCTATTTTAAAATCATTAAAATAATCACACAAAACTAGTGATGCAAGACGACTTGGGAATTATATCTGTTTCGGCAGATAGTGCTTTTTTAAAGGTTATCGGTATCGGGCCAATGTTTTGATTTTGTCTAGATTTTAAACTGATAAATTCTGACACATGTATTTTACGCCGGACGAAGACCTAGTGATAACCAATATGCAGTGATGAAGCTGTAGACAAAAAAATTGGCTCAGATTCTCCACACTGTCAGAGGCAGCGCTGAAGCTCTTATTTCTGTATTACTGTGTGGTAGAACGTTGTTATAGATCTACAGTGGAACCTATACCTACGAACTTCGTAAGTGGAAAAGTTTGTTTCTCGAGTCAATTTTCCCCATTTAAAATAATGGAAAAGCAATTAATGCGTTCCCCCCCGAAAGTCACCCTTTTTACACTGATATATGTTTACAACACTCTCAAATTAGTAAAAAAATACATGTAGCGTTACTAAAAATAAAAGAGAAATACAGTGGAAACAGTAATAAAAAAGAAATAAAGTTTTAAGTGGTTACACATCGCTAACTTGAAGACGTGACGACTGGCTGGAGGAGTAACACAGGCACTGGCTGTATGACGGGAGGTGGGGGTGGGGGTGGAATAACGGAGAGTAGGCGGTGAATGTGGGGAGACGAAGCGTAGATACGGTGTAACTTAGCACGAATTTCAATGTCTGCTATTTACACTAATGCTAAATTGCTAAAGCTACAATGTGCTAATCCTAAAAGCTCACTCGAGTCTGGGGGCGCTGGGAGACTCGCCTATTGGGGTCAGGGGCCATTTCCAGCCGCCGGCTCGGCGGAGGCTCGGGTTCGTTTCTAGAGTCGTGGTTCGTGGGTGGAGGCAAAAAATATTCAAATGCCCGGTTCGTATCTTGGAAAGTTCGTTAGTAGAGGTTCCACTGTACTGTGTTTTATCCTGTGCTTCATGTTAACCTTCATTTATATATAATTAATATTTGTACTAGTTTGAGGAGATAATTGTAATTTAACTAGTAAAACTGTGACCACACTCTGTGAGGAACAGATGGCTCTATAAACACGGCTAACAATTTTCTCAGGAGACACCTTTCATTTTACTGTTTGTGTAAAAGTGGTTGTTATAAGTGTTGTGCAGATGACTGTTCCGTGTGTCAGTAATGTTCATTCAGGGTATTAGTCTGTATTTTATAAAGGGGTCTATCAGTATCGGTAGATATGCACATGTAAAATATCAGACATCAGCATCGGCCCAGAACGCTCATATCGGTCGATCCCTACACAAAACCTCTATGATTTCAACTCTGTGGCCTCTGCATTGTCCTCTGCCATAACACCACATCATAGTCAACTCAAATGTATTTGTACAGCGCTTTTTTACAACCTGGTGTTGCAACACACTTGTATGAGAAAATGCTATGCAGCTGAAGGTGGTCTGGCTAAAGTAGGCTAGTGTTGGATTAAAACAACGGATCTAGTGTAGAAGACTTATTGAAGACCAGAGGCTACTAAAGCGTAAACAAATGCAGTTACTACTCACTTCTCTGCCAGCCATCGCTGACCCACATAGCCATTGTTAAGGGATACGAAGTGGCAGCAAGGTTAATGTGGGGCACAAGCCACAAGACGAGCTCTGGCACTGGGACACACCCTGCCACAGCAGACCCAGGCAGTGCTCTTTATCCGTAATAAACCTCAGATGTCTGGACGAATACCTGTAGTTTATTGTACCTTCAACCACAGAATACACTTTTCATTAAAAATTGCGTGATGCTTCAAGGCACATGTCACAAAGAGCCAAGAAATTTAACAACAACAATTAAAATAAATTAAATATTTACATAAAAACAAAATCAGGACGTGTTCATGAGCAAGCACTTTGGTCTTTTGATGAACCCAACCGTAAAATGTGCCCAACTACATGTGTTCTACATGTGTGTGTGTGTTCTCCTTTAATCATTAATGACTAAATAAATCTTTTCATTATCTTTATGTACGCTTAATCCTCAAATCCAGACACTGAGGTACTATCCTTTTAAAGCGAGTCCTTACCCTCACTTTAGGAAATGCAGCTTTAGTCGTAAACCTCTTACTGACACATAAATTAAGAAGCATCTGCCAAATCAGATCCTTAAGAATCTCTCACACATGTAGTGGCTACTTGGCTCATCTTCACAAACGTCTTCTTAACCCTTTAATGATAATCCCACCGCGTTAATGTCGTGAAAGCGCTAAGGCACTGATGGTGTTTGAATGTTTCAGTGCTTTACTGCGGGCAGCAGAGACTGGCTTGTTCCGTTCAGTTTGGCATCAAAAGGATATGAGAGGGTCATATTTTTAAGGAGGAGTCATCAGTGATGGTAACTTATCCCCTCATATCCCTGCATCTACTAGTACAAGCACATATGCAAATTCCGTTACTGGGAATTGTACAACTACGTGTTTTCCTCATTTAACCCATCCCTGGCAGTGAACAAGCTCACACACACAGTGCACCAGGGGCAGTGAACACACACCCAGAGCGGCGGACAGCTATCCACGGCCCCCAAGGAGCAGTTGGGGGTTGGGTGCCTTGCTCATGGGCCCCTCAGGCGTGGATTGAGAGAGGAGGAGGAGGACAGTGCTGTTCCTTCATATTCCTGCCGCTCGTGGGGATCAAACCAGTGACCATCGAGGCCAGAGCTTCTCTGAGCGTTAGTCCACAGCAGCTCCCCCCACCCACCCCCAAGGCCACAACTGCCCCTAACTAGAAATGCATTGAATAGATCAGTGTGTGAATCACGCCGTACTGCTGCTGAGCACCACCAGAGTAAAGAGAGGCACCAAAATAGATCAGAGTCCTACGATATGAATGTAAACATTAATAAATAAATAACGCAAAATACGTCAAACCACACGGAAAAACGGAACCGAGCACTAACATAAATATCAGTCTACTTTCTGTATGTGGAGGTGGGTGTGTCCCAGCACTGCTGTGTGCCTCTGAACACTGACTGACTCACCAGCTTCCTTTTAATCCACACTATTCTCTCTCAAATAGTGCCCTACTAGCAGTTAGAGAGAGAGAGAGAGAGAGAGAGAGAGAGAGAGAGAGAGAGAGAGAGAGCAAAAACAAAGGGAAAGATGGAGAATGGCTGGTGGCACTAGTAGAAAGTCTGAACACCATATAAACACCATGTCACACACTGAGAGTCTGTTTTTCTTTCCCCAAATGCCCCTCACATACACTCTCCCGGTCTGGACCGATACCTGCCTCCTCCCATGTGATGAAAAGGTGACATATTAATGTAAACAAAAGAGGAATCACAGGAAGTGAATTGCAGTGAATCTGCAGCTAGTTTCCACTGTGGTTTCTATATGATTTTAGAAAGAGGTGAAGCCGGAAGAGGGATGGGACAGACTTTGCTGAAGCTGGGGAAACAACCAGGGCATGCTCCTGTATCTGAAGCAGATTAGAAACACTTTAATTTAGTTTTTATAACTCACCCAGCACGTGACTGAATAGGAGTTGCTCCAAGTCACCGAGAACAGTCACCACCAGCTCCGGGTCGACTTTTAAATAATTCCTGTCACCTTCCGCTGCCCCGTTACATCCTCCCGGAGTGGCAGGTGTGCCGCTCACCACCTTCTTCTCCTCCGGCTTGGCCTTGCTTGGGAGGATGTCCCCGTTGTTTGATTTACACTCCTCTGAATCTTCTTTGGCCTTGCTGATGGGCTTCACCTCGGCGTAAGGACCGCGGGGGATCCGGCTGGGCTTGCTAAGGTTGGAAGATGCCATCAGTGGACTGAAATGTTTGGGCTTCCCCTGGAAGAGGGAATGCTCGGACTTGGAGAGGTTCTTGGAAAGCGGAACGTTGTGGTTGGCGCTCCCTTTGGTGTCTTTGGTTTTGCTCGCCTTGACCTGACCGGCACCCGCCTTGGTCATGTCATCTGACCACTTGTGCTGGTAAAGCTGCATCTTCTTCTCCGAGTCCGTGAGCACGCAAATGTTGGTCAGCGACTTCTGTTTACGCAGCGTGCTGGACACTGGACCATGACCCTCGGAGACACCACCGGGGTAGGCTCTCAGGTCAGACTGAGGGGTAGCTTGCGGAAGGCCTGACTTGCCCTTCCTTGCTGCCATCCCCCTCACCCCAGTTCCCCTCACCTCTCCCTAGCCCGGAGGGGTCTCCTCAGTCTCGGTCTGAATCTCCAGACACAGCTATTGTCCTCTTGGGCGACCCCGAAGGGCTGCTTCGACAGAGAACCATTTACAAGCAGCAGTGGGTAAACTGAAGAAGCAGTAAAAAAAAAGGGAAAAGCAGAAACAGGAATTAAAAAATAAATAAACAGATGTATTACTACGCTGTTTATGACGCACCTTCTATTGTTTGAGTCCAGCTTTTCAAAGAAGGCACCAAACATAAGGTAAAATCAAGCGATAAATCGTTAAAGAGATCATGTCTTGAGACAATCCATGTGCATGAGGCGGTCAGGCTCTCCCAGTCACACCGTATGTTGCAACAGCAGCTGCTGCTCATGTGCTAACAGAGTCTTTCTCTCTATACCTCCCTCCCTCCTTCTTCCTCTAGGTCCCCGCCTCCAGCACAGATCCCTGCTGTTGAGTCGTGCCGCGGATGAATGACACAGAAGACAGACCGCAGCGGACCCTCCTCCTGCCCCTTGCTCTCATTCAACCTCACATCCTCCACCCAACCCCCGCCTCTGCGTGGAGGGAGGCCACATTCCCGGTGACACATCTTACCACAGCCGCCGACAGTCACTGGTTCTGTGTCGGTCCCCCCCTCAAATATCAACAAATCTCAGACGAGGGATTGAACATGAACCATATTTAATGTGGTAATGTCTTATCTGTGAAACGACAATAAAAGAAAAAAGGAACCATTTTTTTTAAATTAATATGTAAGATGCTATCTTAATATTTCGAGATATTAAGTTAATATATTGAGATGATATACTGTATGTGTGTGTGTGTGTGTGTGTGTCCCAGATAGTGAGCATATATCGCATAAAAATGCTGGCACACCACTGACAGATTTTAAATTCACAGAGACTTTTATTCTGGAAAACAAACCAATACAAACATTACCAACAACTGTGAGAGATATAATAATGAGTATAAGCCTGATATTAAATGCTCAAAACGTTGACACTGTGCTGTATTAAAATTATATATTTATAAAGAATAATAAAAGAACCCAATGAAGGAAAATAAATGTAAACTGGACTGTGAATTGGAAAAGTGCTAAAATGTAGCATTTTGTCTAAAATTAGCATTAATCACCAGTGGGCCCAGAAAACACTGTGTAAAACACTAGTGGACCTCCAACTTTGCCCTCAGTGGGTCAACAGTGGTCCGCCATTTCCTTGCTCTCAGGGTATTCTTCCGGTATTAACTTAATATCTCAAAATAATGGGAAATTATCTCAATGTATTGACTCGTATCTCAAAATAGTTTTTTATTATTTTCAGTGGTGGAAACAGGCTTCAGGTCATAATCTAAACTAACATAAAAATTATAAACAGACTTTTAAGCTGAGTAGTCAGTTGTGTTGTTATATGCACCACAGGAACATTCATCCATTTATTGTCTGTAAACATACATTTACTGATTATTATGGAATTCCTGTTTAAAGAATCACAGGATATGATACTGATGTTGTTCACGAAGAAAATACTAAGTAACGAATTCATCAGTTTTCCCTGCTTTGTCCATGAGCCTAAAATAGAACAAAGTTTAGCACACACTAATGGTTGAGTCAGATTGTCAGGCAAAGGGAGTGAAAGAGGAACTATGACTATGAGGATATCCGCTCCTGAGACAGAACACCGGAGAAGCAGTGTTTTTGAGCTGGACATGCTGAGTAATACAGGCCTTCCTTTTTCCTCTAAAAACAAACTTTCTTTTTTTTTCTTGCCATTAAATATGGCTTTACCCACCAAGCTAAACTCTGCCCATAACATACCATCAGGGCTTTTAGTTTATGACACACAGGGATAATAACAGGGAAGGTGATTGTAATGTAGCTTATATATATATACATATATGGCCTCCTTGTTTCTACACTCACAGTGCGTTTTTTTAGCTCCACTCTCCAGACAGGACCAGATTGTAGTTCTACAATTACAGACTGCAGACCATCTAATGTTCTGCATACATTGTTCGTCCCCTTTACCCTGTTCTTCGATGGTGGATCACTCTCAGTGCTGCAGTGATACTGATGTGGTGGTGGTGGTGTGTAGTGTGTTAGTGGATCTGGCACAGCAGAGCTTCTCAAGTTTTTAACCCCCAAAATCTGGTGCTGTGTAAAAACAACACAACACATGTTGGGCCGTACTCCAAGCTGTAAAAAAATCAATTTTTGCAATATTTAATGAGAATCTTAATTCATGTTCATTCATTCATTATCTGTAATCACTTATCCAGTTCAGGGTCGCGGTGGGTCCAGAGTCTACCTGGAATCATTGGGCGCAAGGCGGGAATACACCCTGGAGGGGGCGTCAGTCCTTCACAGGGCAACACAGACACACATTCACTCACACCTACGGACACTTTTGAGTCGCCAATCCACCTACCTACGTGTGTTTTTTGGACTGTGGGAGGAAACCAGAGCACCCGGAGGAAACCCACGCAGACACAGGGAGAACACACCAACACCTCACAGACAGTCACCCGGAGGAAACCTACGCAGACACAGGGAGAACACACCAACTCCTCACAGACAGTCACCCGGAGTGGGAATCGAACCCACAACCTACAGGCCCCTGGAGCTGTGTGACTGCGACACTACCTGCTGCACCACCGTGCCGCCCTCATGTTCATTCATGCTTAAAATATGAATTATAACAATTTGTTAATACATTCATTGTCTGTGAGCACTTATTTAATTCAGGGTCGCGTTTGTGTACCTCTCCTACCCTCCTCCAATAGTTACATTGTGCAGTTTCTGCATTACTGAGCCCAGAGCATCAATGATAGAGGCTCTGTTCTCCTTATTACAAGTCAGAGAAACAAATGTATATTATAAATAAAAAAGAAAATAGGACTGAAAAATCATATGCTGTGCAGGAACAAAAGGAATCAGTGCTAGTGGATAACTATGTAAAGCACAGTCATACCAATCTGCTTGTGCCCCTAAGTACATATCCAAATCCTAGTGACTTGTGTTTAACCAAATCTGGAAAATCTTATCAAGAGCTTCTCAGGGATTTTAAAGAAACGCATGCCAAGGAAAAGCATTAAGCACAGATTTCTGGGGGCAGTTAGTAGACTTGGACAACTGGCATTAGATTCAGTAATAAAATGATTTGCAAACATTTGAGGATTTCTAACAAAGTTTTTTTATTTTTCTAAGTTGAAAAATTATGTGGATAAAATTAGGGACACTACTCATAAGCAGTGAATTCAGGTGTTTCATTAAGTCTCATTGCCAAAGGTGTATACAATCAAGCATCTGGTCAAACCATTTGCTTTTAAAAACATTTGGTCATTCTGTAAACTTACTGTATTTGAGCAAATTACTGTAACCTGCCACGGTGTTGATAAGTGGTTGCTACGGTGTGACTAGGTGGATGCTTTCATATCCCAAGTGGCTGCTAAATTGCTAATAGGTGGTTGCTTGATGGTTGCTATGGTGTCACTGGCATAGTGGTATTCTAGGTGGTTGCTAGGGAGTTGCATGTTGGTCGTTTTCCTAGTGAATGCTAATGCGTTGCTAATAGATAGATAGATAGATAGATAGATAGATAGATAGTAAAATTGTACTGTAGGCTCATGATGATGTCACAATGGATCATTATAAATATGCGAAAAATGTTATTAGTTTTTCTTTAAATTAACACTATGTGATATTTTACCTTAAGTTCAAAATCAGATGATTTACTAATACACTACATTTTTCTTTTAGTTTATTTTTTATTTTTTTAATAAAGCAGGTGGACATTATATATTTGTGTTTGTTTGTTTGTTTTTCTTTCTTTGTTTGTTTCTTATTGTAAACCTTGAAATGTTGAAAGAAAATAGAACATTCTTTAGAAACACTAAGTAAAAATGTTTATATATACGATGCTTGTCTTCTAAAACGGGTTTAAATGTTTTTATGTTGGTTCTGTTGTTGCCGTTTGGTCGTAGTTCTTTACTCGTCCTGCAGAGGGGGTAGAAAAACATGTGCACACGTTATAGCTCGGGAGAGTTTCTTTAAGGTCTCACCGCAAAGCGAACTTTTTTTACTACTCACTTCCCACTTCCCTTCTCGTTTTCTTTGCCACACCCTCGGCCCTTGAATAGGAAGCAAAAACGCAGCCACCAGCCAAAAACTGAGATCAGAACCTTCAGATGATTATTTAAATCGTAAAACTAACTCAATATACTTCACACTTCCGTCTACAGGTCAGAGTTCATCAGCGCAGGTAACGTAGTCTGTGTTTTCTGGTTATTGTGGGTCATCCTTTTAGGACTCGTATAAAAGAGGCCTGTAAGATACAGCCCAGTTTTATTACACCATATGTTTAAAGGCGTGTAATGTTCCTGATGATAAATGTTTGTAATGATCTTTTGTAACAATCAAAATAATACAACGTCACAAACGTGCCATCTATTTTTCATTAAAAAAAAAACAATAACAAAAACAGGTTTCCTAAAAGTGTAGTGTTTCTAATATATCAAGTTACTCTAATAATGTATAAATTTATATATATATATCATATATAAAGTTGCCTGGATTAAGATAATAATCTTATTTGTTGTTACTTGCACACTCTTTCATGTCGGTGCTGTTGGAATGTTATTTTCTTATTATCACTGCTTGGTCTGGCTATGGCATGTGGTTTAACCTTAAAAAGACACCAGAAACAAGTCCTGACAGAATAGGATGCTCTGGTGATAGCCTGCTCACAGCCAGAGTACGGTCCATACACAGAAGCCTGTATTTCTGGTTTTATTCAGGAGGGTAACACAGCATCGCTGCTGGAGCTGTGACTAGTCAGGCTTTAATTATGGCTGTTATTACCAGTTAAAGTGTCATAGCTGATATCTGAGAGTTACTACTAGTAAAAACCACATTCCAGCAGTGCTGGGCAAAGTACACAATCCACCTTATTGAGTTAAAGAAAAGACAGTGGATGTATATTATTACTCCAGATACACTTCATTTACTTCTTTATGGTCCACCACTGCATTCCAGACATGACTGGGTGTTTAGAGGGGTTCTCCCTGTGTCTGTGTGGGAGCAGGCCCCATGCTGCATGTTCCATTTTCTCTCCCACAGTGCAAAAAAAAAAACACATTGGAATGTAGATTGGCAATTCCAAAGTGTCCATAGGTGTGTGTGTGTGTGTGTGTGTGGTGACCTGTGATGGATTGGCGCCCCCTCCAGGGTGTTCTCTTATCTACGCCCAGTGATTCCGTGTAAGCTCTGGACCCACCGTGACCCTGAACCAGACAAGGGCTTACAGACAATGAATGAATAAATGAACGAGTGAAAGTTAGATATACTGATATCCCCAGTTATGTTTTGGAGATTGAAAATGTAGTTTTTAATACAGTTATTAATGCCACTAGTCAGAGTTATGTTTTAGTAGTCACTGAAGGAATATAATGTATTGGCATATTTGGCACATATGGACAGGGCAATGGCTGGTGGTGTCTGTGTGTGACAATATGCGGTGTGGGGATTATGAGGGACATGTTAGAGGGGTCTGACACTTTCAACATGGTCCTAGAAGCTATTGCTGTTGTACAGGAATGGTTAAGTTCATAACCTGTACACACACAGATACGGCCATAGGGTGACAGTAATCAGGACACCACTTACACAGAACATACTGAGCCAGCAGTGAAAATTAAATTTTATATATATATATAACATGGCCAGTACATGATGGTGTACCAACAGAATGATTAAAGAAACACCAAGAGGCTTTTTATATTGAAACATAGTCTAATATAAGCACAAGGACAGGAAACAGAGGTTCTCTAACCTGCTTAAATTAACATGTGTTTAAAATTAGACTCCTCTAAGACCTGAGCTGTAGACACCTAAAACTAAGTGTGTTACTATGAAGAACTCCATTTTGAATAAACATAAATATGTATGAACCATTGATAATGTCATGAGGCAGCTCTGTAATTTTCTTTGTCATTTGTTCATTGTCTGTATCCACTTTTGGTTTAAGGTATTGTTTTGATACAATGTCATTATAGAGCTCTGTAATTCAAATTTGACATTGATGTTTGTTCAAATAAAACCCCAAAAAGACAAACTCTGTTAGTCACAGTATGCTCTAGAACCCAGGCGCAGGGATGGGGATGTGGGCATGGGCTTTAAAATAGCTGAGAGTTACATTTATTGTGGTATTTCTTTATTTTGTTAATGTGTTTAGTAATACGTAATAATGTACAGAGATTTAATAAATGTAGGGACAGGGAGAACAGTGCTTGTGAGAGAAGTAACTCCCAGCTGGACTTGAATCAAAAGATAAATTGGAGTGTCTCCTCCTCTTGGTACGAGTGGATCAGACACAGCAGGGTTGCTGGAGTTTTTAAACCCTGTGTCCACTCTCTGTCCACTCTGTGAGACACTCCTCCCTCGTTGGTCCACCTTGTAGATGTAAAGTCAGAGACAGTAGCTCATCTGTCGCTGCACAGTGTGTGTCGGTCGTATTAATAATGATCAAAAATCCAAATAATGCCTGTGTGTGGAGGTCCTGGGAGGCTCCTGATGATGGAAAATCAAGGCGAACAGGGGCTGATACATAGAGCAACAGATGGACTGAATTGTTTAATTATAGAACTGAAACATGCATATTTTATGGTAATCGGAGCTGATAAAATGGACAATTACAGTTTTTTGTTTTGTCTTGTTTTGTTTTTTTCTGATCTGTGTTCATATTTACATTCATTAATGTGTATTACAGGATGCCTCTTGGGGGTGGAAACAAATGTGGCTGCTGCCAAAAGACGGTGTATTTTGCCGAGGAAGTGCAGTGTGAGGGACGGAGTTTCCACAAGTCCTGCTTTCTGTGCAGTGAGTCCACTTTCTGTTTAAGGCTAGCACTAAAGTTAAACAGTGTCCAGTTTAAATGAAGGACCTCCCTAAATGTTCAATCAACTCCATTTGCATTTCAACATTTAAAATATGTCACAATTTATCAGTGTATAAGTGTTTTGCGTTGCTACAAAGTGTGGCACAGTCAGCAATTAGATTCAGGGGAATTTAACATAAATATGACAAATAAATCCATAAGCATTTAAACGAATCTTTTAATTATTTGGGAGCCGTTTTTAGTTTAACAGTTGATCTTAATTTGATCATTTCCAGGCCTTTTTTATTTGATTGTTATAGTTCTGTGGTCAAGGATCCCAACACTTTCATCATATTTAGCACCTAATGGCACCTATATGACGAGGAAAAATGAACTCAGGCTGAATATCAGATGCAAAGCAACAATAACCCTGTCCTAAGGAAAGAACCCAAGAGTCCCATATCCCTGGGGCTACAGAAACACGGAACATGCACCAGGACACTAGCACACTTAGTTGATTCAGAAAGATATAACCGCAGTTTTGAACCTGAGTGAATCACATACACGTTAATTATGACAGTGGAGTGTCACAGATTAATAATTGAGTGATAGACTGATAATATTTAATTGAACCACAATAATATGCAGATATTCAGATGAAATGTTAAGGGGGTGTGTGAGGAAATGGAAAACATTTGATAAAGATTAGTTGTAAGCAGCTGAACCTCTCCCCTGTTCCTTCAGTGGTTTGCCGGAAATGTCTAGATAGCACTACTGTGGCCGTCCATGAAAATGAGGTCTACTGCAAAGCCTGCTATGGCAAGAAATATGGGCCGAAAGGCTATGGCTATGGCGGAGGAGCTGGAATACTGAATATGGACAGAGGAGAGTCACTAGGAATCAAACAAGACAGGTGAGCTTTCGATGGTGAGAGTGTATTCATTAATTACTCGGAAAATATCTGCCGCTGTTGTATATAATTTCTCTATGAACTAAATCAACTAAACGATGCGTTTTTTTTGTCTGTGCAGTGCTCAGCCGCACCAGCCCACTAACAACCCAAACACTTCCAAGTTTGCGCAGAAGTTTGGTGGATCTGAGGTCTGCCCACGGTGCAGCAAATCTGTGTATGCAGCTGAGAAGGTCTTAGGAGCAGGAAGTGTAAGTCTGAATCAAACTCTAAATACAGTGTTATGGCAAACATTCAAATCGTAAAAATAATAATAACCAAAGAAAAATACTCGCAGTAAAGTGTCAAAGCTCAGTCTAATATTATTAAGGTATTGTCACTTATAATCATCAATTTTACGTTTGTGAATGTGGAATAAAATTTTTTTACATGGGTGACACACACACATCCTACATTTGAGTGCAACACTCAAGTTACAAGCTCAAAGAAGAATTACAAACAGGCATTTCGACCTTGTTTTTACACCTACGTTGCCCACTGAGACGTTAATAACTTGAGTTAATAACAGCAGCTGTTTGAACTGTTGAGTTGTCACTATTAAGTCCCAGTGCATTATTTCTGGAAGCACCTTTAAAGATCTGTGAAAGTACTTTCCTTAGCATTTCAAAGCTGGGTGTCTTCTTATTTCCTGATTTTCATTAAAATGTTCCTGTTCCATCTCAAATGTAACTATGGTACCCTTTAAAGGTTAACTAGTTTTAAACATTAATACAGCAGCCAGTCACTTATTATTTCAGTGTAAATGTGTGGTGGACTTTGGCTCTCTTTTCACCCTCGTTACACTCAATAATCCTGCCCTTTGTAAACATTGCCCCCTTCCCATATTTATTTTACCCTCCCTAGTGAGACCAACACTGTCTGCAAAATGTTCTCTATCAAGATGGTGGATTCCACTACCAAATTACCAAACAGGACGACACAATTATGCTTATATTTCTTTAACGCTCTTCAGCAAAAAATAGCTTAAAGCCAAGAGCAAGACGAGATGAGAATCAACACTGAGCTGATTTAGCAATAGGTCCTGCTGAAAGGTTGCAACAGATCTCTTAGAAGCACTTTCCTCAGTGACTTCTCACCCTCTTGTAGATGTGGTGTGATGGTGGACTGGGAAAGCCTGCTTTTGCTTTGGTATTTCCCTTCTCCCAATACATTTCAGCTCCCCTCACGGCTGTGTGGTATCTGGCGGACTGGGAGAGCGGATTTTTCAAGTTTTTGAAAAAATCTTAAATGCTGTTGCAGTAATTCTTTTAAGACACAAGTTTTAAAGTAGCACCTTATTTGCCTGTTTCTTATTCATATTTCCCATTCCACCTTAAAAGATGCTCTAAATTAAACTTGTAATGCTACAGTCACACAGTGTTGCTTCTTTTCCATTCAGGCCGTTTACACAGCACTTTATTTACTTTACTCAGTGTTATTTACCTTTATCAGTTTTAAAACACAGTGTTCACGGATTTGGTACTATTTTAAGGTGGAATAGTAGAGTCCAGTAAAACATTAACTACTGCAAACAGAGAGAGACTTCACAGCGTTCGGCTCGGGATGGCTCATTCAGCCGTGTTTATTCCTGAACACATAAATACTCTTGTTCTCCCTGTATTTCTACATTTAGTGTGAGCTTGTACCTTTTGTGTTGGACCTCTGTAAGGGCTTTGTGTCCCATGCCTGTTTTCATGAGTGACTGGCAAAGTAACCTTAGCCATTATGAATTTGTTGTAAATGTTATGAGCTTGGTTGAAGGGACTCAGTGTGACATTTCCTCTCAGATTTGAGTAGTTAAAACAAGACTGGAGGTGTGGGTGAGGCAGGGGCGAGGCTGAAGGGAGGCAGGTTGATGAATGACTACTGTATGTTTAGCTGTGAGACGCTAGTGTGACCTCTGGTGTCAAATCTCGGATAATGCACTTTTAAGGTGGAGTGGGAGACGTGAGTGGGCAGCGTGATAATTGGCAAAACAGCTTCAGACAATATTTCTATAACTGCAATTTTTTTGATACACTCATTCATTCATTCATTGTCTGTAACCCTTCTCCAGTTCAGGGTCGTGGTGGGTCCGGAGCCTACCCAGAATCACTGGGCACAAGGCAGGGACACACTGGAGGGAGCATTTTTTGATATACCATTTATTTATTTATTTTACGTTCACACGTTCATAAATGTGCATGCATGTTTTTCATATTCACACATAAGGGGAAGCATACAACTGCAGGCCGTGAACAAATTTGTAAAAAAGAATTTCACAAGAGCAAAATGTTGTGACTGTGATTTGACACATTATGTGACACCCACAAAATCAGCTTGGATCCACAAGACTACCCTCATAACTCATGATCTGAGAGCTCGGCCCAATCCCATGTATAAATGAATTGCCTGAAATCAGTTAATTAATCTGAATATGGCCCCTGGAAGTAAATGTGTTGTATGCATCGTTAGCACAGTTCACATAAGCATTTTCATACTAATGAAGAAATTTTATTAACACTAACATAACATTTCTTCTCCTTTCCAGTCATGGCATAAGAACTGTTTTCGTTGCGCGAAATGTGGGAAGGGTCTGGAATCTACCACTGTGTCTGATAAAGATGGAGAGGTCTACTGCAAAGGTATATTCTCATAAAAATCTCTCTCATACTGAAATGCTTACAATTGATCTAATTGGTGCTTGTATACAGTACTATGTACCAAAAGAAAAAACATGGGCCATTTATATGGACACACCTTGCAGCATCTGAAACTAAGGATACTGGAAGTCTGTGCTAGCATTTCTCCTGTGGTGTTGCAATCAGTGTGTGAAGAGTGGGAGAAGAGGGTTGCATTGACAATCAACACAATGGGCAGCACTTTGAACACATTTGATAAGTGGTCAGAAACTTGTAAATAACTCATGAAAGAATAAAGTTATGTTAAAACAAGCACACCATTGTTTTTCTTGTGAAATTCCCAATAAGTTTGACGTGTCACATGACCCTCTTCCCATTGAAAAAAACTAAAGTTGAATCCAAAATGGCCGACTTCAAAATGGTCACCACCCATCTTGAAAAGTTTCCCCCCTCCCATATACTAATGAGCCACAAACAGGAAGTATATATCACCAACCATTCCCATTTTATTAAGGTGTATCCATATAAATGGCCCACCCTGTGTGTATATATATATATATGGCACTAATTTTATTGCACCTAATCTCCAGGAACTACTGTATGTTGTTTTCCAAGGACTTTATGTGGGATATATCAGGGATATATAATTTTATCACCCGTTATCATGGGTTATGCAATGACCTGCCTACAAATGTATACAGTTTAGTAAATTGTATATAGATAAATATAGTCTTAGCTTCTGTGAGAATCATTTAATAAAGACAACCATGTCTCTGTCCTGTTGCCAGTTAAATAACTTGTTTATACTTTTTCTAACGTTACCCAACTTTTCCGGTTTTGTTCTTGCACCGTCCCAAAGTTTTTGGAATGTGTTGCTGGCATCAAATTAAATATGGACATATATTATTATACTTTCAGCATTTAAATGATTTGTGCCTCATTGCACTCTGATTATATATATATATATATATATATATATATGTGTGTGTTGCAGTTATGTGTATTCATATCTGTTCATCCTTTGTCCTTCTCAGGTTGCTACGCCAAAACCTTTGGGCCGAAAGGGTTTGGATATGGCCAAGGAGCTGGAGCCCTTGCTCATTCTCAGTAACGCTGGCGATCACATGCCGCTGATATGATATCTGTGTGTGTTTGGGTGTGATTCACACAAAAGTAGCAGGTTTCTCTTAGTAAATGTATGGAATCACTGAAACCTTTAGTCTGTGTCACAAAAGATATCTCAATTTTCTGAACACAAAGCAAACGCTGGTAGTAGCAGAGATTCCGTTGCTCTATGTTTTACTTTGTAATGATGTCAGCATACTTTCTACAATAGAAGTCCAAACCACATACCGGACATCTACGTATTGTTACACACATATATCCCGTTATACTCTGTATTAAACATGTGAGACTTGGTTAAGTTTAGGGCAGAGGTGACAAATGCATCGATCGCAATCAACCAGTAAATTACACCTTACACTTTGGCTGATCATGTCTCGTTTAAATGATGTGAATCAGCCATTTCCTATGGAATCATATCAGTATCCAAATGAAAATGAACGAATAATATGCAAAATGGCAATGAAATTCCACGTTTGAATATTATTTTCTCACTCACAGAAGCAAGTTTGAGCTCAGAATGAAAGCTGTAATTTGGTAGTGTATTAATGTCATTCACACAGAGGTTTGAATGCTTTATTTAAATGAAAACGTTTTTCCTAATTTGAATGTTTCTTGTGAGAATTCAACAAATAATTAAAATGTTTTTCACCTGACGTACATTTACACTTAGTTTTATTTTCATTAACACTTTGAGCCCAGACTTTGATGAATGAGTGGGGATTTAAAATGAAAAATTAGGATTATATTGGCATTTTTCATATTACATTTTCATTTTATGATTCCATATGTTCCCATGGGTGAATATGTAATTAGATCCAAATCTGGGTCCACACTGACAAGAGCCAGAATAAAACAATAACTGCTCTAATAATACGCAGAACAAGTTAAACACAAAGGCTGTTGCAGTTCAAAGCCGCCACCACGTGGTGGGGCTAAGTTCAGGAATAGACTCCTCACATAAATCACCTATAAAGTTGAATCACGTGTTTGTAATGAAGCTGCATGCTCTAAAGTGATGTGCCTCACACTTAACTGGGTCTGACATGTGCTTTGTGTCTTACTCATTTCTTCAAGATGTACTGTATTTCTCCAAACATTTGTATTGTATTGTGCTAATAGTTGGTTTGCAACTGTATTAAATGCAATTATTGACTTAATGCTCTGCCAGAAAATAATTAGTAAAACTCTGCTGTGCAATAATAATCAAGTCTGTTCCTTTAGGCGTCCGCCTTGTGCTGGGAGATGATAACATTTGGGTTGTAGTTGTAGAAAGAAACTTGGAGCCTATCCAAGAATCACTGGGCACAAGGCAGGAACACACCATGGAGGGGGCGCCAGTCCTTCACAGAGCAAAACATACTCACACCTACAGACACTTTGGAGTGTGTTTTTGGAGCATGAGAGGAAACCGGAGCACCCAGAGGAAACCCACACAGACACAGGGAGAACACACCACACTCCTCACAGACAGTCACCCGGAGGAAACCCACACAGACACAGGGAGAACACACCACACTCCTCACAGACAGTCACCCGGAGGAAACCCACACAGACACAGGGAGAACACACCACACTCCTCACAGACAGTCACCCGGAGGAAACCCACGCAGACACAGGGAGAACACACCACACTCCTCACAGACAGTCACCCGGAGGAAACCCACACAGACACAGGGAGAACACACCACACTCCTCACAGACAGTCACCCGGAGGAAACCCACGCAGACACAGGGAGAACACACCACACTCCTCACAGACAGTCACCCGGAGGAAACCCACACAGACACAGGGAGAACACACCACACTGCTCACAGACAGTCACCCGGAGGAAACCCACGCAGACACAGGGAGAACACACCACACTCCTCACAGACAGTCACCCGGAGGAAACCCACGCAGACACAGGGAGAACACACCACACTCCTCACAGACAGTCACCCGGAGGAAACCCACGCAGACACAGGGAGAACACACCACACTCCTCACAGACAGTCACCCGAGGAAACCCACACAAACACAGAGAGAACACACCACACTCCTCACAGACAGTCACCCGGAGGAAACCCACGCAGACACAGGGAGAACACACCACACTTCTCACAGACAGTCACCCTGAGGAAACCCACGCAGACACAGGGAGGACACACCAAACAGTCACCCAGAGCGGGACTTGAACCCACAGCCTCCTGGAGCTGTGTGACACAGACACTACCTGTTGCACCACCGTGCCGATTGGTCGTTGTAGCCCTGCAGGCAGCACCACTGACATCTACAAAGAAGACTAAGGATTGATATCAGGCTACACTTGAGTATCTTTGGACAAGAATCCTCTCACTATATTCGACTATATCTGTGCGATAATAAAGATGAACCCTACGCCATAAAAGTAAACACAAATGTATTGATGAATAATGATGAATGACAGTTATGCAGTAGTTTGCTTGACAAACAAAGCACTATACAATCTTCGGAACCAAAATCTCATGTTGACTTTACGCGCAATAACAACTGCCTGCAGTATCAACAACCACAAATCCACAGTGTCCTCCCTGGAGACTAAGACTGTACCTAGTCCTAATGGCACTGTTAGCGCATGCGCAGTGCCACCAGTTCCACGTGAGCTTTACATGATACATCATCAACAAACACAATAACGTGACACACCTGTCGTGCTGAAAACAGACTCCCATTCCAGAATCTGCCCCGCCTACGCGTGCATGCGCATCCCACAGCTGTATTACAATTACACTCAAGATTCCTGTTGATTCTCTTTATTAATAACAATTAATCTCCAATTTTACAGAAATCTCACAGAAAACACAACAGCGTATCATGCCCTTGTTGTATTCCATTTAACAAATTATCTCCATAGCATTAGAGCTTTTTTTAAAACAAGACACACTGTAGGACATAACAAATATGTTTGTACATCCATCTACAAGACGAGCTGAGGTTGGATTAATGGGTTATGGCCAGAAATTTATCAGAAGTCTACCAATTAATAATAAAGTCATAAAAACAAGAGTCATTCCTTTACATTCTTTACTGTGCTGGAGAGCCCATAGATGAGTGTATGTACTCATATGCAACCCAGGGCATCTCCCAGGTCCTAGTGCCTGCCTTTTATTTGTTGTGAATTTGGACACTGAATTATTCATTCATTCAATGTTTTCTTTAACATCTTCATTCTGATGAGGGCCTCTGCAGGTCTAGAGCCTACCCCAGTCACTGGGTGCAAAGCAACAAAACACAGTGTGCCGGTAAATTATGGGGCATCACACACTCACCAGACCACCACTTCTTTTTGACGTGCAGCTACACCAGTATAGAGCTTCCCAATCTGTTATGGTGAATAGCTGACCATTGTTTTCACATTGATGGGGCCAATGACACAGTGCCACACGGAAGCCTTTAACATTTACTCATGTTTTATCACAACGATCATATTAAACTGTCAAAACATTAAGAGAAACTGACTGAATGAATCACCAGAAAGTTCTAATTTTTTGCTCTAATAAAATGATAATAAGGGTGGCACGGTGGTTCAGCAGGTAGTGTTTATATCACAGCTCCCACTCCGGGTGACTGTCTGTGAGGAGTGTGGTGTGTTCTCCCTGTGTCTGCGTGGGTTTCCTCCGGGTGACTGTCTGTGAGGAGTGTGGTGTGTTCTCCCTGTGTCTGCTTGGGTTTCCTCCGGGTGACTGTCTGTGAGGAGTGTGGTGTGTTCTCCCTGTGTCTGCGTGGGTTTCCTCCGGGTGACTGTCTGTGAGGAGTGTGGTGTGTTCTCCCTGTGTCTGCGTGGGTTTCCTCCGGGTGACTGTCTGTGAGGAGTGTGGTGTGTTCTCCCTGTGTCTGCGTGGGTTTCCTCCGGGTGACTGTCTGTGAGGAGTGTGGTGTGTTCTCCCTGTGTCTGCGTGGGTTTCCTCCGGGTGACTGTCTGTGAGGAGTGTGGTGTGTTCTCCCTGTGTCTGCGTGGGTTTCCTCCGGGTGACTGTCTGTGAGGAGTGTGGTGTGTTCTCCCTGTGTCTGCGTGGGTTTCCTCCGGGTGACTGTCTGTGAGGAGTGTGGTGTGTTCTCCCTGTGTCTGCGTGGGTTTCCTCCGGGTGACTGTCTGTGAGGAGTGTGGTGTGTTCTCCCTGTGTCTGCGTGGGTTTCCTCCGGGTGACTGTCTGTGAGGAGTGTGGTGTGTTCTCCCTGTGTCTGCGTGGGTTTCCTCCGGGTGACTGTCTGTGAGGAGTGTAGTGTGTTTTCCCTGTGTCCGTGTGGGTTTCCTCCTGGTGACTGTCTGTGAGGAGTGCTGTGTTCTCCCTGTGTCTGCGTGGGTTTCCTCCCATGCTCCAAAAACACACGTTGGTAGTTGGATTGATGACTCAAAAGTGTCCGTAGGTGTGAGTGAGTGTGTTGCCCTGTGAAGGACTAGTGCCCCCTCCAGGGTGTATTCCCGCCCTTGTGCCCAATGATTCCAGGTAGGCTCTGGACCTACAGATAATGAATGAATGAAGATGATAATAAGATACAGGCCATGTTTTCAGAAGCCTGTTTTGTTGGAATTTTATTGCTTAGATGCTTATTGTCATTAGCGAATGACTTACAACATTTATAATAAGTGGAATTAATGTTTGTAGGAGTCATGCTTTAATGCTAAATATATCATTTAATGCATGATTCCTTTTTATAGGTTTTAGTTGATAAGTTAAAACATTACACATGAAGTATTAATACTATATGTATATATTAGTGGTTACACACTGATAAATAATGATTGAAAAATTATTTTTGTGTCTCTTTGCCAAAATGTTTGGCCTTTTAAAGTAGCCATGTTTATAAATGTCAGCATGAATAAATGGTACCACTGTTAATGCTAGATATTTTCCATGGTCAGTAAACTGTATTATCACTTGCTGTAAATACAGATACATTTAAAACACGCCGAATAAAACTGAGTGACCACTTTTGCATAGCATTTAAGTAAACTGCTGAAACATTTACATGTCCATGATCATTTCATCCGATTAGATGCAAATACCCTTTACATGAGGACTGTATGACGATTGAAGGAGGATGAAGTTCTATTTGAATTTCAGGTATCATTGTCTTTGCTTTGTTGATACAGGGTGTGGTGTGCAGCTCCAATGCAAATCAAATAGCCTTGTGTTCTCACTGTTAACTAGTGTCTTATGCAAGCAGCAGTCAATACGTTCTCTGTGTAAGAATGAGGTAAAACACATCACAAAATTTATATTTTTATTTTTCTATGTAATCATGCTTCTATATATTTTTAAGTCTAGAAATTAGATATACATTCCCCTGAAAAAATAAAAATATACATTTCTTATTTACTTTAATAATTACTGACTTCAGTCATTTACTGTAAATCGCCTTCCTCTGAGATATTTCTTCAAATCTGGAGTGGATGACTATTGTGCTGCTCATAATAGAGCACTCATAATTAGAGACGCTTTTAAATTTTTTATTTTTTTGGCAAATCTTCACCATTTCCCCAGCGATGCTCTGTTTAACACTTTCTTGCAAAACATTTGTCACTGCTCACTGGTCAAAGTACAAATCTTGCTTTGTTTTAAAGGTGTGGCGCTGAATACAGGGTTGAACAGATTAACTAAAGCCCAGTAGGAACTCAAACTAAACACTACTACAATTAATATCAATTATTTAAGCATATATAAACACACACACACACACTAATAGTGACATCCTGTGTTTACATGTGGTTGAACATCTGTTTTGCTGTGCACACTGTATTTTGTATAACAAGGGAAACTAAAGAAAACAATACCCTGTTGTTTAAATTGTGAATTCATGTGTTCATATTCGACTTTTCTCTTTGAAGTATGATTCTGTAACTCGGAATGTGTTAAGTGTAAATACAGTTGAACGTAATGCAATTCCACATGTACTGAAGCTGATTTTGTTAACACCAAACTTTGCACTGTGCAGAGACACAACTCGTGATTAGTTACACCTACAGGGTCACGTGACCAGTGTTCCAGGAGGGAGTGAAAGGACGCAGGTAAACGAGAGTACAGTGTTCTGTGAGAGCCGCTCAAGACGAGGGAGGATAACCTTCGTTTAACGTTGTAGGAGCCTCGCGTATTTTATTGCTTCGACATGTCGATTATTCGGGAAAATTGGTCGGCTTTGTCCACGTAAGTTTCAGTTAGTGCTTCTTTGTTGTCTCGTTTGTAACATAAAATGCAGGGTAAAACAGTGACTGGGAATATTTATATGGTTTATCCCAAACAAAAACTGCCGGTTTTCCAGAGAATTTCTGAGGTAATAATTATGATCAAGGTTTTAGTAAATGACTCTTAATAGTATTTTGGTGTAATATTCCATCACGTCTCACTGCTCATATAAAAAGACTTTGAAAACATTTGAACTGGCACCTTATTGGAAAATGTTGGGCACTACTGATAATGCAGTAGTCAGTTGGGCAGCTACAGCAATGATTACATATTATAATAAAAGAGTTATTTCAAAGTAGCATGCACCAATTTGCTCGTATTATACTGTTGTAAATCTACTGTAATCCCGTATTCCTCATTTTCATAGTTAAATTACCTACATTTTATTTTCACACTTCCTGTTTAATAATAATTTATTGTACCTGCTAAATATAATTTCTTTGTGTATAGTTCTATTTACCTAAAATGATATATTATTCTTGTTATTATCAGGGGTCAGAAAGTGCAAGGAACCCTATTGTTTTTGACTGTGTTCTTATTGTTTTTTTTTGTTTGTTTTTTTTTTTGTAGATATTTTTTTATGCTAATTAATTGTCTTAGCTTCATTTATGGTTCTTTGCAGGTGTGTGTTGTTCACATTGCTCACCTGATTGTTACTTACAGCTTTAAGAGTCCTCAGAAATGTTTTATAGAATTTAAGGCAGGTGATATGTAAATATACGTTATACTAACATTCAGTATACATCTATAAAACATTCACTCATAGAGCTATTTAAAAAATACACTACTTCTGTGCATTAATGTTAATCATGACCCCATCTGATTCAAAGTATATCAGTTATTCTGACCACACAATGTGTGATCCATTATTATTTATTATGTTCTTTTGCCAACTTTAATCTTGAGGTATTATGCCATTTTATTAGTCCAATAAATCCTCTGGAGTGGGGTTCGAGAGCGGGAATCATGTACTTTCTTTTTTGCTTGGTTTGATAAATGTGAAAATCTAAATGCATGGCTAGAATTTTTACTCCGTTTAATACACCACTGTGCTGCAGAAAAGAAACAGAAAGCACAACAAAACAAATTTATTCTGTGATGTCCACATTCTTTTACTGTTTTTTACTATCTGTTACTAGTCTATTACAGTCTGGACACACAAGCCACCTTGTCATTTACTGGTTGGACAAAGCTGCCCAATCCTGCATTAGGGTAAAGATAGGACCTCCCACCTAATTAACATAGAGATGCAGTGGAAATAAATGTAGATATTTATTCATTTATTTAATACTTGTGTTATAGATTGTCCATCATAAATATGCCCCCAAAATTAAAGAGTAGTGATGCTATTAAAATAGTTGGTTTTCCATAAAGGCTATTTAATTATTTATTTATTTAAATGGTATGTTTTTAGGCTGACCCAGTTATGGACAACAGAAGATGAAGAAGAAATTGAGAGAGAGCGCAGAAGGAAAACAAAGGGCTCTGTCGGTGATGTGGACAGAGACAACATTTCTAGTGATAGCCCTGAACCGCAGAACACCAGGTGAGAAGTAACTGGAAAATAGACTTCAACCATTTATAGTCCCGCTAAGGGTTATGCAAAGCCTTTTAGATCATTATGTAAATACTGTTTGAACTGAACAAAGTGGCAAAATGGTATTTGCATTAAGAACTGAGGTCAATAATAACAGCACTGTTTTAGAAAAATACATTTTTAGAAGCGTGAACGTTGGCTGCAGTTCACGAGCAGATGTGTGTTCTGTGCAGTCATAGTATTTCATGGCAAATTATAGCAGAAATGATATACAAGGCCTGCCATGTGTATGCTCTTTGAATGTCATCATGTGATTTACACCACATTTCATTAGCACCTTGGGATGTTTAAAGTACGATTTCTTATGCTTTAAGAGCAGTAAACAATCCTTAGAAACAGCTTTTATTAATTTAATGTATTAGAAAAGTTGCATGGCTAATAAAAGGGTTAGGAATCGTGAATCCAAACTAGGGCTGGGCAGTAATTCAGTGTCAGTGTAATATCGATCCAATAAAATCTGCATAAAGGAGAGCACAATTACAGTGTTATTGTAAATCTGGATTTGTTGAGATGCCAAACAGTTTAACACCGTTGATTGTGTATTGTGTTGATTGTGGGTCCTAATAGTAAAACAGTGCTTACAATTGTTATTACTTATTGTTCTCCTTAAGTGAGAGTTCAGCTGCTGAAGATGGCGAGTCTGGAGTTGGAGGTTTGGAGCAGTTACAGATGGACTTTGTGGAGATGCTACGTATGCGAGATGAGCGCAGGAGGCAGAGGCATGTGGAGACACTGAGTAAGAAGAAGGAAGAAGAAAAATGTGAGGGTGAGGTCAGGGGAGAGGAGGACTGCACAGGAGAGGCACACATAGAGGTGCTGGGAGACGCCGAAAATGGCGTACAGAGGAATATGCCCTTCTCGTCTTCACTGGTGTCTCACTGCGACAACACTCACGGCCCAGACTCGGACAGAGAAAAGCAGGTGCTCTTTATGTTACGTCTCCATATTATTTTAGGGGTTTTGAAGTAGCAAGAAGGAAGTAATGAGGTTTAAATCTACAAAAAAATAAACCATAGTAATTAGGTGCATAGTCACACCTGGCTAAAGTAAACTACACTGTGTATGTTGGTGATTTTCTGTGTTGTTTTGAGATATGTGAAATATTACGGTTTTTCAGACAAACTGTGGCAGGTTTCGTAATGTAAACTGGGGACAGAGGTGAAAGCAGTGATATTCTTTAGGGCTTGTTGTGTTACCACCTGCAGCAGACTGAGATTAATCATCTACAGCATTAACAGCTTGGCAGAGGCCTAATTTACCTAACATAACTTTACCTGCAAGGCGCACTGCGACTTATAACTTATTTCAAAGATCCCTGCCATTACTCCTGTGAAAAAATAACATTCCACTGTATAATATTTTATACCAAGCCAAATATTCCTTAAGCCTTGGATATGAATGGGTTACACGTGTTTGATTAAGGAAGTGATTTGAGTTTGTTTTATGAATAAACTCTATTTCTATTGAGAGAATTAAAATAAACAGCTGAAAAATCAAGGATATGAAAGATATGAAAGCGCATGTGTCTAAGTTTCCAGATCCTGTGGTTTTCTCCAGTGTTTTACACATAAACCAAACAGAGCTATAACTGATCTACTTTCTTGATTAAAAAAACCCAGATCATTTTTTGGTAAAGTTTTCTTGGCCATTTTCAGTGTCTAGTGTTAGACGTCATATTATAAAGTAGCAGTTTGTTTGAAAGTTGAGAGAGAGAAATGAGGGAAGACAAATGTCATCCGATGTCCCACTGTCGTAACGTAAATATCAGCTACAACATCCCTCTGTTTCTACCACCAGCATTCGGAGCACTGCATCAAAACCACTGCACATCGAGTGACAAACAGATCGAACACTTATTGATAATGAAATTCACTGTCAAATATTTTTAATAATCAATTAGTATCATATTTATTGATTAGTTGTTGCAGCACATATTTGCGTAATTACAGTGATCCCTCGTTTTTCGCGGGTGGTCTTGAAATTTCCGTGAAGTAGAGGAAAGATATTTTTTTATGTATTTAATGAGTATTTGGACTTTTAAACCCCTCCCTGTTACTGTTAACACCCCACCCTTTGCATTAAACAGTCATTGTATAATGATTTTCAGCTGGAACTACATGTGATATCCTCCCAGTTTCTTTAATAGAGTCATTCCTAAGCTGTGATTCAGCGTCAGTAAATTTCACTCGGATGTGGACATGAACAACACATGTACTGTACGTAAGAAACACTTGTAAATGATATATTTTGTCACCTACAGGCCTCGTCTAATACATGTAAATAATAAAAAAGCCCCCTTGAAAAAACCTGCGAAGTAGTGAATCCGTGAAAGATGAACCGTGAAGTAGCGAGTGATTACTGAATATAGTTTCAGTTCTTACTATTCTCTACAAGACTAATGTCCCGCTGTAATGCATTTGTGTTTTATGTCTGTGATTGTGTTTGTGTGTGTTTTATTATTTATTTTATTTTATTTTATTTTAGCAAGAAAAAGAAAACACAAGAGCTGACTCTCGTTTGGCCGCAAAGACACCATCCAAATCTTCACAAACATTTGTGAGGTAAGCATTCCTGTGTAAGTATGAACGTATAAATATATGTGATAACTAACGTTTGTCTTCAGTCATAAACGTGTTAGACAGCCTTTCCCGTGCCTGAGTTCTTCTACCTTTCTTTTCTTCTTGTTCAGCTCCGTCTCCGTCTCTTTTGACAAGAGTGTTCCCAAAACGAGAGAAACTCCACGGAGAACCAGCTCTTCATCCTCTCAGGTATTAGAAGATATGTTGTTGACGTTTTATTGATACACGTTTTAATCATCACACTGCACTTTCTGGACTTTGACCCTCTTCCAGTGAAGCACTAATCTGATCTTAATCTTAAGTCTTAGGAAGAGAAATGGGGGTCAAAATTTATCGGTTCTTATCTTAAAGATAAGGGTTATGTCTCAAAAGTAAAGAAACACAAAAGTAAACAAACACACTTCTATAGGTTTGTGACTCAGTTTTAGACACAAGTCCTGGGGGAAGGAGGAGAGCATGGAGTAACATGTTTCCTCCTTCCTCCACTAAATTTAATCACCACATTTAAATATGGGTGTTTCATAACTTTTCTGTTTCCTTACTGTTGAGACACTGTGTGTGTGTGTGTGTGTGTGTGTGTGTGTGTGTCCACTGTAATTTGTTAATTCATTTGAACAATTATTTAACACACAAAAGGTTAAAAAAAAAAGAATGTCCACTGGGTCACCTCACCTTTTCTCTAAAGAATAACTTGTAATCACTTAGGAATCAAAGATACTAATGGTTGCAGTTTTGCAAGTGGACTTTTTTGCCCGTTCTTGTTGTATACACTGTGGTCCCCCCACCAAAAAAAAAAAAAAAGGCTGTCTTTCAGTCCAGGTCTGATGACTAGGCCCAGATAACTCTGCATTTCCGCACAACATTGACAAAATATGGCACATCATACTGTTTTCAGGTTGTAATTTCTGATGCAGCCATGGACTGTGTTCAGTTACAGTGATTTTCCAAAGATCTTCCAAGCCCATGTCCATCACAGGAACATGACGGTTTCTTAAATAACATCATCTGTGTGCTCAGCGGTCACGCATTTTCACCATCGCTAAATTTGTGTTAAAAACTATTACGTTGTCCAGGAAAAACACAGGACATATTTTCTTCTGTTGTTAAAGCCAAAAAAAGAATGATGTAAATGTGTTTTCTAAATAAACAATGACATTTTTTAAGAAGTAAAGGCTCACACTTACATGCAGCACAGCCACGGTCCCTGCGCCTGCATTATTTTCTAGCTCTCCCCCCGATTCTGCTTCCTCTTAAATCCTTTGTGTTCCTGTGAACTTAGTGAGTGTTCAGCTGGTACAAGTGGATCAGCATTTCTTCTGCCATTATGTCTTTATTGTCTGAAACTTTTGGATATGCCTTTGAAGCCATGTTGTAGTACCATGGAATGAGACCTGGCATTGTCTTGCTGAAATATCCATGAACTTCCCAAGAAAAGACGTTGTCTTGATGGCAGCATATGTTCCTGTAAAAGCCCCCACATGAGTAGAACACCTCATACCATGAGAGATGTCGGCTTATGCACTTATCACTGGTATATTTTTAATGAAAACAGGCTGAAACTTGGACACCTCTGACCATGGCACACGTTTCTAACGTTTTTTGGACCGTCTAAGATGAGCTTGGCTCCAGAGACCTCGTTATAGTTTCATATCGAATTGACACTGGATATTGACATAGGTCTTTCTCCCTGTGAAATAGTTCTGGTTGCATTTCTTGATTCAGCAGCAGACTCTGTTATGCAACAATTGTTTTCTGAAGTACTTCCAAGTCCAAGCAGCTGTACTTATCATGAAACCTGACAGCTTACTCTGCAGTGCCATCTGAGGGCTTGAAAAATATGTCTATTCAACTTTGGTGTCCAGCCATACACACATGGACTGGGTGTATATATACACACACACACACACACACACACTAGTCTTTCATCATTAACAAATTTTGTGCTTGGTTTCTGTGCATTTGTTTATATAGGAACATGAAAATGGGTCTCCATGCTGTTTTGAACCAACAGACAAACATGCATTTACACGGCAGAGTTCCAGGACCCTGTCCTTCAGGGTAAGGATGCAGTAAATATGTCAGAATATGGTGTCGTTGACTGTTGAGCTGCTTTCTGTTGCGATGAAAGTTAGTGACAGGTGTTTTTATCATTATATAGTATTTAAATTTGTCTTATTTACAGTCAAAATGTCATCCCATACTGTGCACCATTCAGTATACGTCTGTCTGTTATCTCTGTGTCATAAATCTGCTTATGTCCACCCTGCCAAATATATGATTTGTAAAACATAGACTGAAAGTTTGCACCTGGCTACAGCACTTTGTGTTTCACCAGTAGATGCTGAAGAAGAAAGAAGAGGAAAGCCTACCGTTACAGAGGAGGTGAATATATTTCAGAAAAACTAAAACAGTTCTGTAATAATGTCATTACAGTCAGTGAGTTACCGGTGTCCTGACTTTATGCTTTAGCAAAACACACATAGTGTTTTTATAGCAATGGTCCCCAAAGTGGGGGCGCAGCAAGACAAATGACCACATAATTATCACCTGTAATAATTCCACTGTCACTTTTTCTTTTTTTCAACAAGTAGTTTGGGAAAAGAATTTGGGAACCAGTGGATAATATTAGGGCGGCACAGGGGTGCAGCAGGTAGTTGTTGTAGTCACACAGCTCCAGGGACCTGGAGGTTGTGGGTTCAAGTCTCGCTCCGGGTGACTGTCTGTGTCCACGTGGGTTTCCTCCAGTTTCCTCCCACGGTCTAAAAACACACACTGGGATGTGGATTAGCGACTCAAAAGTGTCCGTAGGTGTGAGTGAATGTGACAGTGTGTGTCGCCCTGTGAAGGACTGGCGCCCCCTCCAGGGTGTGTTCCTGCCTTGCAGCCAGTGATTCTCAGTAGGTTCCGGACCCACCGCGACCCTGAACTGGATAAGGGTTACAGACCATAAATGAATGAATGAAAGGTTTATATTTTAATGAATTATATCATTCTTATTTTAAACCTTTAATATTCAGTTATAGTACTTCCACAAAATTTGTTACACAATCAGATTTGACTTTTTCATTTTTTCCCTCTCCAATAAACAGTCCACTATTTCCCACTGTTATCAGCCTGATGATGATATTGGATGGATGGCATGTGATGTAATGATCAATGAACTGAACTGAAAATAGTATATTAGGACTTTGTTTGTTGTCTGAAAAAGAGCAGTGAAGGCTGAGTGTTTTCCTGTAAACCACGTTGGTCTTTTTGACAGTGCAAGTATGCGAACCACAGCAAAGAATTTTGAACACAACCAGGTAAGTGTAATAAAAGCAGTTCATCCTGTGTTCAAAATCACTCACTCACTCTTCAGACCCTGTGTGGTTTATAAAATACTCCTTTCTCAATCATTCAGAAGTGTAATGAAGAGGAGGGGCAGCAGTCCCCATTTCAGAGAAAGTAAGTGTATCCTCAGTTCTTCAGCTCGCCGGTTATTAATTTGCATATTTTTATGTACAGTGCATCTTACAATAAAGAGGCAGATGTAATTGTTGAAAATGTTACTTCTCCAGCTCCAGGCAGAGGCTGTCCTCACGTAGTATACAGGAGAAGATGGAAAAACTGGCCCAGGCTTCACAGGTGCCTCCCTTTACACAAAGATTGGTGGAGTATAAGTTATAGATCCTTCATTGAAGTTTATTTCAACTTTATAAAAACTAAAATCAAAATCGGCTCTGGTTCCCATTTTTATAAATTAAAAGTGGAGAGTGTGCCATTTATCGTGGCTTTACGTTATTTAGCCTAATGTGGGCAAACGAAGTATTTATTTTACCTGCTGTCAGTAATTGTGTAAAAACAAAGTGTCTCGGTCCGGAATGCCAGCCTGTGTCTCTCTGCTCATAGCAGAGGCATCTGGAGTTTTTTAGACAATGGAGAGAACTCTAAACTTTAAAAATCAAGAACCAAAATGAGGGTATTGCTCTATTTCTGCTCCATAGGTGGGTTATATTGACTTACTCTTGCTGTTTTGGATCACTAACGGTGGAAATGTCTCCAAACTCAAGAGACAGCTGCAAAATCTAAAGAACCCGAGCTATAAAAGATTTTTTTAAACAAGATACAAAACCCACCATTGATTCTGGCCCAGTCACTAAGAGCATCTCTTCATTGATTGACATTCTGTGATTTGTCACATATTTTAAAAAGAAATAATTAAACGGTGCATGGGCACCATTTCACAGCAGGTGGAGTCACTGTCACAGCTCCAGGGACCTGGAGGTTGTGGGTTCGAGTCCCGCTCCGGGTGACTGTCTGTGAGGAGTGTGGAGTGTTCTCCCTGTGTCTGCATGGGTTTCCTCCAGGTGACTGTCTGTGAGGAGTGTGGTGTGCTCTCCCTGTGTCTGCATGGGTTTCCTCCGGGTGACTGTCTGTGTGGAGTGTGGTGTGTTCTCTATGTGTCTGCGTGGGTTTCCTCCGGGTGACTGTCTGTGAGGAGTGTGGTGTGTTCACCCTGTGTCTGTGTGGGTTTCCTCCGGGTGACTGTCTGTGAGGAGTGTGGTGTGTTCTCCCTGTGTCTGCATGGGTTTCCTCCGGGTGACTGTCTGTGTGGAGTGTGGTGTGTTCTCTATGTGTCTGCGTGGGTTTCCTCCGGGTGACTGTCTGTGAGGAGTGTGGTGTGTTCTCCCTGTGTCTGTGTGGGTTTCCTCCGGGTGACTGTCTGTGTGGAGTGTGGTGTGTTCTCTCTGTGTCTGCGTGGGTTTCCTCCGGGTGACTGTCTGTGAGGAGTGTGGTGTGTTCTCCCTGTGTCTGCGTGGGTTTCCTCCGGGTGACTGTCTGTGAGGAATTGTGGTGTGTTCTCTCTGTGTCAGCGTGGGTTTCCTCCGGGTGACTGTCTGTGAGGAGTGTGGTGTGTTCTCTTTGTGTCTGCGTGGGTTTCCTCCGGGTGACTGCCTGTGAGGAGTGTGGTGTGTTCTCCCTGTGTCTGCGTGGGTTTCCTCCGGGTGACTGTCTGTGAGGAGTGTGGTGTGTTCTCTCTGTGTCTGCGTGGGTTTCTTCCGGGTGACTGTCTGTGAGGAGTGTGGTGTGTTCTCTCTGTGTCTGCGTGGGTTTCCTCCGGGTGACTGTCTGTGAAGAGTGTGGTGTGTTCTCCCTGTGTCTGTGTGGGTTTCCTCCCACACTCCAAAAACGTTGGAAGGTGAATTGGTGACTCAAAAGTGTCGGTAGGTGTCGCTCTGCGAAAGACTGGCGCCACCTCCAGGGTTTGTCCCCACCTTGCGCCCAGTGGTGCACCCCAAAGGGAGTCTACCTTTAAAGGACCATTAAAAAATACTGTTAAGTAAAGTCTACTTTTTCTTACTGAATTGTTTTCAGAAATGGGAAGCTGTTAAATCCCCTAACCTTCCTCACAAGACTGTGTTCTTAGTGGATGAAGTGTCCAAAAAGAGAGAGCTTTTTGAGAAGGAGCAGGCAACACGTGAAAGCAGTCCTGCACCAAAACAGGTTAGACACATTACAAATGTAAATATAGGATGCTTTTCATTATTTCATTATTTTCCTTTGAATGAGTTGGGAATTTAAGAAATATAATAATTAACTTTTTTTTTAATTAAAATATATTGTTGTGCAGGATTATCGCACACTGTCTGCTGGGATTTCAGACCGAATCAATCGCTGGGTTCAGAAGAAAACACTTCAAAGTCTGTCATCCCTTACTCCCACTGTAAGTGTCTATCAGTGTGTTATGTCTGTAAGGAAGTGAGTGTTTTACAGTGCAACAGTACTCTGATAAAGTGTAGCAAAATAAAAGGAATCTGGGAGTGAAAGGGACAGCGCCATCTCCTCCCTCAACATCCACCGCTAATTTGCTCTAAGGCAAGGCAGGTAACCCCCAACTGGGCCCTGGGCCCTGGGATGACTGCTTTTTCACCAGGTGTATGTGTGTGTCACTGTCCCAGAAACAGCATTGCAGAAGTGGACTCTAGTTATCTTTGCGGTCTCTCTAGTTTTGACAAATGGGGAACAAGTACAGTTTCTAAATGATTTAGAACCTAAATGATTTCCCAAGCAGCTAGTAGCCAGTATGTTTAGTAAGACTGTGTGCTCCATGGCCTTGGCTTGGAAGTAGCCGGCGTGTTCATTTTTTGCCTATTTAGCTGCTCTGAGTTCAAACCACACGTCCTGAGGTCTCGTGGTGATATACTGCCTTCGATGCGCATGTAGTTAAAGTTTGAATCAGAATAATGTATATCTATAACTGGAAAAGTAAAATAATCAAGTAGAGAGGTTGATAGCAGAGTTAAAACAGCAGGCTCAAAAGTAAATGAACATTGACCCTAGCGCTGGTGAAGTCACTAAAGCTAAATCAGGTATTAGGAAATTTGGCTACATAGACTTTTAAAGAGAGTTTAAAGAGAACCTTTCCTTTTTAAATATGGCATTCTGTGTGTCCCCTAGGACCTGAGACACGTAGACATCTCTAAAAAGAAGATGCTGTTTGAGAAAAAAGAAGAGGATGGCCACCCGACAGCTAATAAATGAGTTTTATACGGCCTAAGGTAGGGGTTCTAATGCAGTGGTTCCCAAAGGTTTTCTTCTGTGCCCCCTTTTTTAGGTGAGAATATTTTCATGCCCCTCTCACTCCGACCCATGTTACTTCCAAACGTTACTGGAATTTACATTGTTAACATTGTAATTCATACAAAACTGCGAATTCTTACTGAACAAAACAACATAATGAAGCAACATGTTGTAAACTGTATCTTATTCTGTTTACTTGTGGTGCCCCCCCATGCAATAGTTCCACTTTGGGAACCACTTTAAATTTTAATTCATTAAATTTTGCTGGAAATGTAACTAAAGATTGACCTGCCTATGAACAGCACCTACTTTTGTTGTTTCTATGAGAAATTGATAAAAAAAAAAAGTGGTCACTATGTGATGGTCAAGATTGGGTCGTTTCAACCACTAATTAAATTTCAATTTAAGGACGGTAAAAATTTTAAAGAAGTATGAGCTGTTCCACAAAACAATAACATTAGGTTTTAGATGCTGAACAATGAGATAATATTTATCCAAGTCAATATTAACATTATCTTTTTGAACAAATGTGTATTGTACCCATGTTTACTATTTATTGAGATGGTGTGCCCTGGTGACAAAGTTTCATTTGGGTCTGTGTGTTTGTTTATTTATTTATTGATTGAGTGATTGATTGATTGATTGATTCATTCATTCACACACACACTAAAAGATCACTGTATTAGGAACACCTACCTTGTCTCTACACACATTGGGCTTCATTAAACGAGAGGAGAACAAAGTAAATTGCAAGTAAATAATTCATAATCCACTTTTCATAAATATCATCAAAATCTTTGTGGGGACAAACAAAATTTACACATGCTCCGAAAAAAATGTGTGTAATGTCTAAAAGATGCTGAAAGTATCATCCAACATGACTGAACTTTAATTAAAATTTCATTGAAATGCATGAATTAAATAACTAAATAATAAATACATTAACAAAAAATCTCACAAAACTCTTTCTAATCCAGCCTGAAATTCACAGCAGCATCCAGTAGCTAAAGGACAGTTATTTGCTAAATTCTTTTGTTACTCATTAATTAGTGTTGTACATGCTTTAGGCACAGGACAGCAATGGTGCAGTGCGAGCAGGAGATACTCCGGGACATTAGCGGCTCTGTTTACACCTGCGCTCACTCAGACTGCGCCCAGGGATTTTACTAGGGTTCAAGCAAGTTAAAGTTTGTTAAATTGTTAAATGTCGGGGTAACCATGCATGTGTGAAAGGGGCTTCAGTTTTACCGTATGCTTTTACTGCAGGGCTCTGGTAAGCTGTAGTCTCTGCTCTTCGTAAAACATAATCCTGTGGCATAACTCCTTTAGATTTTCTGTAGATGGGAAATATGTGATGAGAACAAAGACAAGAAAATAAATGAACACAGAAACAAAAAAACAAAGCTTCTGCCAAACAACTCGGCAAACAGGAACAACAGTAGAGCACAGAGCCGCTGTGAGAAAGAGCAGCCGTGCGTGGTCCATGGGGGGACCTGACCGTTGAAGAACTGTAATTGTAGAACTACAAAGTGCCCTTATATGAGTGTAGACACAAGGTCATTATAAATGTTATGGCTGGTATGATTATATTTACAATGAAAATAGTCAGTGAAAACACTTTCAAATATTGTCTTTTTATTATTTTTTTTGTCTTTTTTCATTATTTTTGGAAGTTTTAGGTTTAAACAAATACCAGATTATATTTTACAAATTATCTCAACTCTTTGGGAATGTGGTTGTGTGTGTGTGTGTGTGTGTGTGAACTTTTCCTATAACAACAGGCATGTCTTGAAAAAGAGTAGCCTATAAAATAAAAGTTTCTTTCCACAGATATGAAGATGGAGGAAGGAACGAAGGATTATCAGCTTTCAGCTTTTAAAAGACATCTCTGTGAATTGTACTTTTCTTACATTCATCATTTGTAGTTATTTAGAATATTTTCTGAGAAGCTGTACATTTAAAATATATATATATTTTCAGGGTAAATGTAATATGTATTTTCTGTGATTATAAAACAAAGCTTTTATGCATCTCAGTTTCCCTGTAGCACCATTGTGGTTTTGTGGAGACATGGCCCTTAGGTAAGCAACAGTCTTCATACAAGTGCATAGAGTTTGATGACTTTAATTTAAAAGCACTTCTGAAATAACTAACAGAAAGGTGAAAATCACAGAATCAGAATCAGACATTCTTGAGTAATACAAAGTAATTAATCATGATTCATACTTATTAAACTATACTTATTAAACCTTAAAGTGTTTTTCAGCAATAAGTAGATTCACTGGTCTTAAAAATGTCTAGTGATCAAAATACAATCTGGAGTTATTCCTAAGGCCTTGTGTCTCCAACAAACCACAGTCTGAGCTTTTAACCTCAAATGCAGTAACTCATACAGGAAGTCACAAAATAATAAAAATAAATAAATGAAGAAAAAATAGCTGTCCACACAAGTTCAGCTTTCAGGACTTTTCAAGCATTTGTATTAATCTGGTGACACATAAAGGCTCATTCTTTGCTTTTTCATTGTATGGGCACCTTGCCATGAAACCAGGTATTCTGCATTCTCCTGGAAGCTGGTAGATCCTTTAGGAGAATATCATCTGTCCATTATTTGATGCTCAAGTGCAAGACACAAATGCTTGTGTGAAACACAAATGAAAATCCACTTCTAAATGCTTCAAAAAACAAACAAAAACAGATTTTGGAAACGTAATATTTCTTGATTGACTTGATTCGTTGAGTCATTGAGATGTGGCGGCAAATCTTTACGCACTGTGTCTAAATTAAAGTTTTATTTATAAATGTTTTTACAGTGTGTTTTGTCACAAAGCAGCTTTATCAGATTCCTGGTTTTATCCCCAATTCAGAATTTTTTAAATGTATTTTTAAAAATAAATTAAATGATCATTTAAAACAGTTTTCTTGTGTCCATCCCATACTCAACATAATGAACATTTTAATAAATACAGTTGGTTTGAAGCATGCTGGAGTTATTAATATATTATTATATTCATCCGCAGTCTATTTATTAATCCGCTTTTTAATTATACTACAAATAAAGCATGTTATTTCTGGATTTACAGGATTTTTAAAACTTTTTTCTATTATTTATTTAATTAATTATTTATGATTAAGAACAGCTGAATAATTAGTCTCTCCTGTGGCTGTATGATGACCAACACTTTTGTCTTTGTCTTGGGCAATCTTTTGGGTTTGACTGCTTCCTGCTGGTCAAAGCTGGAACAGCCGGCTAATTGTTAGCACCTAGCTCCTAAGACATTTTTCCATGTTTAAATGAAGTCTGGAAGGGTAACTGAAAAAAAAAATGTATCTGCCACTACTTGCTGGTCAAATCTGGTATAACACACTCAGCCATTATTTATATATATTTTTGTTACCCTTTTAGGTCACCTCACTAGTAGGAAAAAAAATTGAGGAAGAAAGAAAGTATACACTTGTAGACATGATGCTAAAATATTTTTCAACTGTTAATGTTGTATATAACAGGCAGAATAAAAGCCTTAGAACTTAGTCTCAGGAACATATTTTCAACACATTTCATTGTGCCCTTCTTTGCTTCCATACATTAAGCATTATAAAGTTGAGGTCACAAAATTTCCACGAAATGTGACATGGTCCTATCTTTCTGAGGACACTTGGACCGCACAAACATAGACAAACCCACCCTTCCATATAGCAAGAAGAGAGTGGACACAGATGGCAAAGCTGGAGGGTAATTTGTGCTTTGCTCAGCATTTTCTAGGTGGACCACCAGTGAGAAGGCACAAGGAAACCGTAAGTGGAGGCATACCTTAATTAAGATAAATTCAAACCATATCCATGTGATGCAGCTGACGTCATAAAACAGAGTATTCACCGATTGGGGGCATACTCATTACCCAAACACACAACTCGTACTGGCTAGCCATTACATTTACATTTTACATTTATGCATTTGGCAGACGCTTTTATCCAAAGCAACCATTAGGTTGTATTCATATGATCCATTAACTATTAATTATATTAATTAATATAAGCCATTAACTGCAGTTGCAATAACTTAACAGACCTCTGCTTTGTGTATGTGACTTGTATGAGACTACTCAGTCCTCCACGAGCTTCCAAACCCCCAGGGGAGAGTTGAAGAGCCTTATGGCTCTGGGGACAAAAGATCTCCTGAGTCTGTCTGTAGAGCAGTCCTGAGACAGCCACCTGCCACTGAGCTTAGTACTCTTTCCTGTGATGATGGTGTGTAATGTCCTCCTCTCAGCCACCTTAACCACAGGGACGGAAAAAAAAAAACCGCTGACAAGCATAGACTGAAAGAATATCTGTAGGGGCAGTAGATTTAACGTAAAAGATAAGTTTAAGTAGCATTCAATTTAATAATAAGCAATAAGCTATCTGTAAACTTAAGAAACACAGTTGATTTAAAGTTCCAGTTAAAAAAGTAGAAGTAGATTTAAGATAGCAGTGGAGTTAAGGTAGCACTGTATTTAATGTGGGCAGCGGAAATTAAACTAGTTGTGAATTCAAGGAAGCACTGGATTTAAGGTACTACAGATTTACCTCTACAGACATTGAGAATTTTATCAAGAAATGTTTTAACTTTTCAACATTATTAGTGAGCTCATACAAGTCAGTCCAAGTTGATTTTACTATAATTTCAACCAGTACACAGTGAAACAAAAACACTCCTGCAGGACCAGGTGCCTGAGTGCTAATAAAAATGGACCGTGGAGGCTGACCAGTCACAGTTCACACTGAGAAACATGAGTCAAATAATGTGGAGTATACAATAAAGATGTGGCTGGTGGAAAAGAAATGTAAACATTAAGAAATGTAAAACATTGCACATATAATACACTAATTAGCAACAGATGGATAGCATTGATAGTCCTTTTCAACCGTGTTTTATTGAGCAGCTTTAGCACTGCTTTTCATCAATGTTCAGTGGACTGCGATCACCCCTTGTTCCTCTGAAGTCAGACACCACCTCTTTAGCTTTGTCCACATTAAGAAGCTGTTGATTCTACACCCGTGTGGGAGGTGATTCACCTAAAAATCTGATTGGTTCTTGCTGATGAGACCAATCACAATGGTGCAACTAAAGTCTATGAACAGCATTTTTGCACATAACTGTCTTTATTATCATGACCCATAACACTTACTGCAGTCCTGGAAATTTCATATTTCTTTCCTGTAAAATGGGCTACATTTTAAAGTGCTTTTGACCGTGATTTGTCAAAGCTACTCATGGCAGGAAATCTGAAAATCTGGCCTGCCACAATAAATAAATACATAAATAATAAGTAGTAAAAAATAAAAAAAACTTCTCCACGCAATAGAAAATGAACCGAATGGAATGAACAGACCTCACAGATGTAAAATATAAAAAGTGTTCGACCTGTTTTGTGTCCTGTCATTAAATAGTTCGATTTAAAAATGACTAAACCCTCATCGTTAACTTAAACCTGCTTCACGAACATTGTTTTTATCTTATCACACTGCAACAGAAAAAGCACAAGACTATTTAAGGAGTGGAGAAACCACTATCTCTACATTATCTGCAAGGATAAAAATAAATGTGAAGAGGCTGAATGACTAACTGAATGTGGAAAGCCAGTTCTCCACCACCCCCTTCTTTTTTGGCTGCTCTCTCTCTCCCTCTCTCTCTCTCTCTCTCCCTCTCTCTCTCTCTCTCTCTCTCTCTCCCTCTCTCTCAGTTGTCTTTGCAACCGTATAAATACTGAAAGAACATTCTAGTATTAGTCTTAGAAAATACCAGGGCAGTCGCTATCGTTTAAAGTAAGTTTGCTGTTTGCAGTTTTAATGAAGAATATAAATAATACACATTTAACTTCTGATTTATTCAAGTAAATTATTATTATATCATCGTATGAGTTATTAGAAATAATCTTCAGAGCCAACAATGTCAGACAACGAAGATGTGAAGGAGTTTGGGTGAGTTTATCATTTTAGTTATTGCTTTAAATGATTATTATTAAGAATATTAATTATATTAATAATGTTATTTTTGCACATATAATTTTAACTGACAAGAATATTCCAAATGTGTTAACCCTTTAATAAAAATCTAAAGTTAGTTAATAACTGTAATAAATTAATGTAAATATAGAAACCATTAATTCTGTATTTTGTAAATAATAAGAAGTGCCTTATTAATAAATCACTTGTCTTTTCCTCCCCAGGACGGAAATGGGTATGTCTTGAATTTATATTGTTTTTATTGTTTATATAAGGAGTTATATCACTCTTAAACATATTTTACTCCTGTGTTTGTCAAGTGAAGTAAAACAGAGATGATTTGTATTAAATCATTAATAATTTATTGAAGATTGTTCTATTCCTGAATGTTGACAGCTGCATTAATGACAGGGTGAATATATGGATTTCTGAACTTTAAAAACACCACTGCGTTCCTGTATTGTGTGCAATATTTAAATGATTTTCTGCTTCAGTGGTGAACTAACATGACATTCACTGCTGAATTAAACAGTAATTATCTACAGTCACTAAAACAAGCAGAAACTCAGGGCGCACAATCAGTGGAGTGGACTCGTTTGTTTACTTTGTGAGTTTTGTTTTAAATCTAGTTCCATAGTGTTTCTCCACTGCAGTTCTGTAACAACATTCACGAAGGACTTTTGTCAAACTCTGATCTTCAAACTAAACTCTGATCATTTAAATCACTTTTCTGTGTCACCTCTGGAGTGTCCTCCACAATAAAGACAATCTTAGCGAATGAGTAAAACCAGCAATAAAAATGCTTTACTGCTTATTCTTTAACCTTTAAAACATTAAAACATTCTTTACGTCAGAAATAAAATCCATATTTTCTCATCCCACTGACATCTTTAACTCTGTCTTTCAGCAGAAGGTGAGGAGGCTGAAGATGGAGGAGGTAATTGCAGTGATTCAGCGCTTTGCTTGTTGAAGCCTTTCTCTCTCTGCTTTATCTGTGGATTAGTATTTAATCATAGCTAAATATTGAAGAGGTTTAAATCTATGCCTTTTCCATAATAAAGAATCCCCATGTCATTCCCACCTCGTCAGAATGAGCTGCTTGGTCAAGAGCCCACTGTGTGATGTTCTGAGGCAATGAGGGCACCCCAGGGTAATACCTGAATGTGCAAAAACCAGGCTGAAAAAGTGCTCTCAAGAGTGTCCGTAGGTGTGAGTGTGTGAGTGACTGTGTGTGTGTGTGTGTGTGTGCCCTGTGCTTTGTCATGTAACAGAAATTGTGGACTGAACAAGCCGAGAGTCTCCTCTCCAGGGACCTCCCTATTTATCACCTTTCTCTGGCTCCACAAACCTATCAACAGCTCCACCTCCAGTTTCTCATAAACATATCAACACTAGCTCTCACCATAAATGTCCATGTAGCTTTGCATAGACTCTGTTTTCACTGAGTTCACTGTTATACACTTGTTGTGTAGTTTTCTTGTTGCTCACTCTTGCTTTGTTAGTGTTTTATTACAATGAGTACTTTGTTGTACATTACAGATGATTCACACTAAAAGACACTAGTATTACATTAGCGTAGCTTAGCATAAGAAAACAAACTAGTGAAGTACATTTGCTGTGATTCAGTCAGCCAGTTAACTTTTAATCAAGTTAATTATTATTAATTTTTTGGCCTTTCCACAGAAGAGGAGTGTGCAACAGACGAGGCGACAGAGAGTGAGCAAAGGGTGGAGGTGGCTGAAGCAGAGGGTAGGTTTCCAAGGTTCTTAACTGTGTTACAAATTTGCTTGTTTTTCTTGCTCAAAATTGGCTTGAGCTTAAGGGCAATTGTTAGAGCAAAGAAACACCTTGAATTGTGCGAAACAGGGGTTCCTCTAAGAATAAACAATAACAAACATTCATTCATTCATTGTCTGTAACCCTTATCCAGTTCAGTTCGCGGTGGGTCCAGAGCCTACCTGGAATCATTGGACACAAGGCTTGAATACACCCTGGAGGGGGCACCAGTCCTTCACAGGGCAGCACAGACACACACACACACACACACATTCACTCACACACTCACACCTACGGACACTTTTAAATCTCCAATCCACTTACCAACGTGTGTTTTTGGACTGTGGGAGGAAACAGGAGCACCTGGAGGAAACCCACGCAGACACAGAGAGAACACACCACACTCCTCACAGACAGTCACCCGGAGGAAACCCACGCAGACACAGAGAGAACACACCACCCTCCTCACAGACAGTCACCCGGAGGAAACCCACGCAGACACAGGGAGAACACACCACACTCCTCATAGACAGTCACCCGGAGGAAACCCACGCAGACACAGGGAGAACACACCACACTCCTCAAAGACAGTCACCCGGAGGAAACCCACGCAGACACAGAGAGAACACACCACACTCCTCACAGACAGTCACCCGGAGGAAACCCACGCAGACACAGAGAGAACACACCACCCTCCTCACAGACAGTCACCCGGAGGAAACCCACGCAGACACAGGGAGAACACACCACACTCCTCATAGACAGTCACCCGGAGGAAACCCACGCAGACACAGGGAGAACACACCACACTCCTCACAGACAGTCACCCGGAGGAAACCCACGCAGACACAGAGAGAACACACCACACTCCTCACAGACAGTCACCCGGAGGAAACCCACGCAGACACAGAGAGAACACACCACCCTCCTCACAGACAGTCACCCGGAGGAAACCCACGCAGACACAGGGAGAACACACCACACTCCTCATAGACAGTCACCCGGAGGAAACCCACGCAGACACAGGGAGAACACACCACACTCCTCACAGACAGTCACCCGGAGGAAACCCACGCAGACACAGGGAGAACACACCACACTCCTCACAGACAGTCACCCGGAGGAAACCCACGCAGACACAGAGAGAACACACCACACTCCTCACAGACAGTCACCCAGAGGAAACCCACGCAGACACAGGGAGAACACACCACACTCCTCATAGACAGTCACCCGGAGGAAACCCACGCAGACACAGGGAGAATACACCACACTCCTCACAGACAGTCACCCAGAGGAAACCCACGCAGACACAGGGAGAACACACCAAACTCCTCACAGACAGTCAGCTGGAGCGGGAATCGAACCACAACCTCCAGGTCCGCCAGCTGCGCCACCGTGCCGCTCTAATAACAAACATTAAAACATACTTAAAAATATATAAACTTGTTCATCAGCAGTTCCTTTACAAATAATACCGTATGTGTTTAATATTTATTAAACCTGTGTTTAAAATGTAATCAACGTTGTATGCTTAAGAGTAATTTGACCTAATTTTCAACATTCAGAGTATGCAAATGAGGACGAGGAAATACCGGAGGAGGAACAAGGTGCAGAGGAATTAAACCGCAGTCATGAGCAGGGTGAGATACCAGTCACAATAATTAACCGTCTACAGTAGATCCAACACTCTACAGCTTGAGTTCTTACATCTACCAAGTGCACTTCACGCTGCACTGGCTCCCTGTCAGTTCTTGGATAAAATATAAAATTCTTTTTTAAACATTAAAACTTTACATGGCTTGGCTCCAGTTTATCTTTCTGATCGGATTCTCCCTTTCCCTCTCGCACACGTAGATCTACTAACACTGGACTCCTTATTGTCCCTTATAGCAGACCCTCACCATGGGCGGCAGATCCTTTAGTGCAGCTGCTCCCAGGCTTTGGAACACTTCGCTCCGTCTCAATTCCTCACAGTCTTCCTTTAAATCTCTGCTTAAATTTTTCCTCTTCTCTTTATCTCTTCTCCTTTTTATTTTTTGAACACTCTGTAAAGCGTCCTTGGGTTTGTGAAAGGTACTGTATAAACTGGACTTCTCCTTATTATTATTACATCATCAGAGTGTTCAAAAAGCTAAAGATGGTGTTTGTATTTGGGAACAGCCAACTTTCTGTTTACTCTGACTCTAAACAACAACAGCATCCAGGTCTGTCAAAATCTTAAATCTATATTTACACCGGTGGAAGGCAGAGGTCTTTTACAACTGATACCATCAAAGACACAGCATCAGGAAATAGAACCGAGAATTAAGCCACTCACTCATCTTTAACTCTGTCTTTCAGCAGAAGGTGAAGAGGCTGAAGATGGAGGAGGTAATTGCAGTGTTTCAGCATTTTGTATTTAATCTTAGTTAAATATTGAAGAGGTTTAACTCTATGCCTTTTTCATAATAAAGAATCCCCACCTCATCAAAGTGAGCAGCTTGGTCTAGAGCCCACTGTGTGATGTTCTGAGGCAATGGGGGCACCCCAGGGTAATACCTGAATGTGCAAAAACCAGGCTGAAAAAGTGCTCTAAATCAAGTCATGGTTTAGACTGCTCCTTTAAAAAATGCTTTATAAATCAGAGACCTCTTGAAACACCATATACACATTATACATTTCAGAGTATTGTATTCAAAGTACGAAAGAATCACTGCGGTTTTGTGGAAGCTAAAGTCTTTGTCTTTGTTTTCTTTTCTTTTTCATCGCTAGAAGACACCAAACCAAAATTTAAGTGAGTGCACGTTGTTACCGATTGCATTTTAACACATAATCCTTAATTACATATACATTCATTCAAATTTGGTTTGTTTTTTCAGGCCCTTTATGTTGCCAAACTTGCTACCTTTAAAAATTCCAGACGGGGAAAAAGTTGATTTTGACGTGAGTGTTGATTTATAGAAGACCAATACATACAAAAAAAAGAAAAAGGATGTGTCACACATTACACAAAGCTCATCTCTGAGATCTACTCTCTTTTGTCATGGATCAGGACATTCACCGTAAACGAATGGAGAAGGACTTAAATGAGCTGCAAACTCTGATTGAAGCCCATTTCGAAAATCGCAAGAAGGAGGAAGAGGAGCTGATTAGCCTCACAGACCGAATTGTGAGTCAGTCACAGTCTGTAACATTCAGCTGTGTCTCAGTGATGTTCTGACATTTGTTTCTTGTTGATGCTTCATTAGCTTCCAACCAAAAGCACTTTCCAAAGGTAAAGACTGTGACTTTAAGAATGGCTCAAGGCTTTCGGTTTTCATGTAATGATTAAAGTATAATAATCAAGTCCTTGACTACAACTGAAACGTCTTGTAAATGAATGGGATTTTCATTCCAAAAATGATGGGCCTTTGTAATCATTCAGGAGAAACGACGTTCGGAACGAGCCGAGCAGCACAGGATCCGCAGCGAGCGTGAGAAAGAACGTCAGAAACGTCTGGATGTAAGTCTACAGTCAGGGATTGGTTTCTTTTTCCAGACTCATCACCAACGACACTCACCTGTACTTTCTTTTTTAAAAGGAAGAGAGAACTCGCAAAGAAGAAGAGGAGGCAAAGAAGAGGGCTGAAGATGATGCAAAAAAGATGAAGACTCTCACTAGTCTGCATTTCGGTGGCTATATGCAGAAAGTAAGAATTAGAGAACAGTATCAGGAAGTGTTCTTTAATAAGATCGTTATAATATTTAACATTTCACTAGTGCTTTGAATCCTGTGGCACCAAATGAATTGCTATGCATTTACTTTGTACTGTATTTCAACATGATGTCCATTGATTTTAAAGATTGAAAGACAATGTGGGAAGAAACAGACGGGGAGAGAGAAGAAAAAGAAAATTCTCAGTGACCGACGCAAATCTCTAGACATTGACAGTGCCACAGAGTCCACTCTCAGGTGAGTCACACAGATATATAAATATTAAAGTAGAAAATACTAAGACATTGTTCCTGTATAAAAACTCACTTTCGTTTTTCCCCCACGGCGGCAGAGAGAAAGCTAAGGAACTCTGGAGTTGGTTACATGAACTTGAAGCAGAAAAGTTTGATCTACAGTTCCAGTTTACCAAACAAAAGTATGAGGTGAGTGCAGTGTAATGTGTATTTAATGTGTACATTGTCACTAATACACAGGGGTTGGACAATGAAAGTGAAACACCTGTCATTGTAGTGTGGGAGGTTTCAGGGCTAAATTGGAGCAGCCTGGTGGACAATCTTCATTAACTGCACATTGCCCCAGTAAGACCATGTGCATCCAATGGTTCAAACACTGTGTCCTGAAGGCGGTGCCGTGTATCAGGACGACAATGCACCAATACACACAGCGAGACGGTGAAAGATTGGTTTGATGAACATGAAAGTGAAGTTGAACATCTCCCATGGCCTGCACAGTCACCAGATCTAAATATTATTGAGCCACTTTGGGGTGTTTTGGAGGAGCGAGTCAGGAAACGTTTTCCTCCACCAGCATCACGTAGAGACCTGGCCACTATCCTGCAAGAAGAATGGCTTCAAATCCCTCTGACCACTGTGCAGGACTTGTGTATGTCATTCCCAAGACCAACTGACGCTGTATCGGCCGCAAAAGGAGGCCCTCCACCACACTAATAAATTACTGTGGTCTAAAACCAGGTGTTTCAGTGTCATTGTTCAACCCCTGTGTGTGTATATACATATATATATATATATATATATAGGGCCAAACGTAACTAAAACAAGACGAACCCGAGCCTGTTTAGTGTCAAGGTAGAGCTTAGCTAAAGAAGTGCTACATTATTAGTGCCCTTGGGGAAACTGAGTCTCTGAATTTAAACCATTGTGTCACCAGAAGCAGGAGTTGGATTAGCAAACTACAGAGATATGTGCTTGTGGCGCTAGGTGCGTTACCACTACGCCACAGGCGGTTAGTGGTGGGCACTGGAATTACACTTCTTAAATGTTAAAAGAAAAATGCCAGACAGTCAAACAAAGGGGACAGTAAACCTGTACTCAAACAGATGAGAACTTTTCTCATAACAAACAAAAATCACATCCTGTTTGAAAAGGACTTCTTTTTTCATAGTCTTTTTTTAGCTCTTTTTTCTCTTTTGTTTTTTCTCTGATCCATTTCTTTTATCTTTTGGATCTCTGTTATTTCTTTGTTCGTTTGTCCTCTTTTTCTCGAGCTCTGTTATTTGGTTATTTATTTATTAAATTTTTTTTTTTTTTTTTTTTTTTTTTTTTTTTTTTTAATCATACCTGTCACCCCTCCAAAAAGGTGCAACGCTGAACCTGTTTGGATGGCCTTTTATACAGGGATCAAGCAGGTGCAGCCAGTCATTGGAGTGATTAGTGCTGGGGATTCTGGGAATTGGAGTTTCTAAAAGCTGGTGAGGCCTGCTCTCCTACTGCATGGACTGGGCCTCCTGTTTACCCACCCGTCTCTATTTGTCTTTCAGATAAACGTTCTGAGGAACAGAGTCAGTGACCATCAGAAAATGTAAGTCTATTTCAGTCAGTAAAACCTCTGATCACAGGGTACTGCCCGCACCGCGCTGTTGGCGGGGTGTTTGGTGGACTACTCTCAGTCCAGCAGTGGTGCTAGGTTTATCTACCTGAATCAGCGCAATACAAATAACATGCCACCATCACATGTTTTTTACTGTTTCTGTGTTCTTCTCCTCTGCAACTCTTCGTTAATTTTCATTAACTATTATCATTATCAGTGTAACTTTTCATTACAGTTTAATTATTAAACATAAAAACTACACTAATCTATTCATAAGGGAACTCCACAGTAACTTGTTTCACTTAAAGAGACACTAGGTAGGGTTTTTGTTTTTGGTCCTGGGGCTCCCCCTAGTGCAATTCTTTTTTTTACAGCACTGTGCTGAACTCAGTGGGGAAGGGTTGGTTTCCTACCCTCCTTCAAATGTTACATAGTGCAGTTTCTGTAGTGTTGAGCCCAGAAAAGCTATGTCAGAAGATCACTTCTCCCTATTACAAGCCAATGGATCACCACAATGATTTTGGGGCTGTAAAAGTATAAAAAATATATACAAACATTTGTATAAATTCAAACATTTCAGGGAAAATTTATAAAAGTGATGTGGGAGATTTATAGAGGAACACAGGAGGACGTACTTTTTTATTTTCAAATGCCACTACTTTTCAACAGACAATGACAATATTAATATGTAATTTCTTTTTCTAGATCAAAGAGAACCAAAAGAGGCCTTAGAAAGTAACTGCTGAGAGAAGCCTGGAGCCACACAATCGTTCACAAGGGGGGGATTTTATTAGAGAGAATGATAATGAAGGAAAAACTCACCTAGAACCTGAGGAAAAACCTTAAGAGAGACCAGGACTCAATGGGGAACCCATCCTTTTCTGTCCGATGTTGGAGCAAAACAATAAACAGAGCATTATTTAAATCAATAGAGGAATTGATAAAGAATTTTGGAATAACAATTAGGGAACGGACATCTCAGAAAACCCACATCCTCTACGTCAAAGCAACATTAGATCTGCACCTTTTTGATTCGCCTCACAGCTTACGTTATCAGACTGATGTGGACAAATGAGCTCAGATCTCCGGCTGCTGGACTGACCAGGGCTTCTACAGAAACATTCACAAAGCAATGCAGTATTCCAACTTAGATTCCAACAAGCGAGTAAAAGCATACCCTCATTTTCAGTATCATTTAAAGATAATGAACTTCTCAAAGATGAAGAAAAGCTCTTCTATTAATGTTGTTTTATGTTCATTTGCCAAGGATGTGATTGACTTTTTGGATCATGATGTTTTGACTGAAGTGAGTGGGAGGAAGATGGTGGAAATCCAGCCTTTTATGTCTTAACACAACCATCCATTTTAGTAAATCTAAGTTTATCATCTGGACATCATCGGCACCTAACACCCAACTAGAAACGGGAAGTACTCCAGTCTGTCAGGTAGCGTCACAGGTTACAGAAAGGCACTTACCTTGGCATCATGGGTTAATCAGAGGAAGATTAGGTAAAAAATTCTAATCACACAGTTAATTCCACCTACGCTTTATGCAGCGGGAGCAGATCACGAACACAGGGCCGCAGCAACATGGAGGACAAACTCTTTTAGTCGACTTCATGAATCCAAACTTTTAATTTAATTCCTCCTCAAAATGATCAAAGCGAATATTAGGCCCTATTCCTACGAGTTTGCTGAAGGACAATAAGAAACCTCAGGCTTGGTTATGTACCAAAACATTCAAAATAATAGAAAACACAACAATTAAACAGCCCAGTTTGTAAATGACTTCAAAGTTTCCTCTTATTGTGTGAATGATTTCTCAGTTTCATCAGGTACATCTCTGAAGAAACTTGGATTTTGTGAAAAACACTGGATTCTGATCTGTTCTTTGATGAACGTAACTAACATTAACACTTCTTTATCTTCAAACTATAGCAAGCTAGAAATCCACTGTCAATTGAAGACGATGAAAACAGTTTCAGAATGTGCAGCCAGGTTTTACACGAATCAGAAAGTCTGAGGATATTAGACTAATTTTATCAGTCAAGTGTAGGTTACAAAGACCTGCTGTTGACAAAGCTATAAATGGCCTGATACCTGGGGCACCGACGTCTCTGGGAGTCCTTGTCTTTCTAGTTCTCCCTCTTTAGTCACACTGTTCTGAGGTCTGCCTGAGCTACAGCTTGTGTGCTAGATTTATTTAGTGTCCTGTCACACAAAACCGAGTATCAGACAATATCAGATATCGTCTATTTTCACGACCACACGTACGTGTAATCCCAGAACACACGTCAAGATTTACGACTTCATACTCGTTTCTCGTGGAGCCTTCTGAGTGTTTCTCCTTCACGTCACTTCAAGTGACCACTGAGACTGGTCTTTAACAAGAACTGAACACTGTGGGTCTACACTGTACCCTCATCATAACTCTGTAATTCTTCATGTTTCTGGTTTATAAACCACCATATGTTTTTACACTGGTTTTGCTCTGGAATCAACCTGTGGAAGATATGTTCCTGTTGTGAGTCTTGGTTCCTCTCAAGGTTTCTTCCTCGTGCTCTGAGAGAGTTCTCCTCACCACTGTTGTGTTGGTTTACTCACCTGTGATTAGCACCCTGTAAAGTTGTAAGATTTGCTCTATAAATAAACTAAACTGAATTCAAAATTTGCTCCCGGTGTTGTTACGTCATATTTTACAGTTGAATTACAGATGTTTGTAATTTTAATTTTATAAACTAGGGTGACTTTTACCCGGACAAGTCTTCTGTTTTAGACTTAAAAAAAAATGTCCGGGCGGAATTTCACAAACTTCCGGGATTTAGTTTTTCTAGAGCTTACATAGAACTTCGAGAAGTTTCGTTCACAAACTAGTCCCGCCCTCCCCTACTCCGATTGGTTGAGTGAAAAGGGGGAGTGGTGAAGTAGCCTAAAATCTTTTCATTGGACGGTCTGACTGTAGAGCTACCGTTATTGGTCGATAACTCCCCCCACACCCATACCCTAATATAAACTGACTGCAAGTCAGAGAGATATGAGAATACCCGCTTACCTTGTAGCCATCTTGTGTCACAGTCAGTGTTAGTTCCATTTAGGCGTAAATAATGGTTCCAGTGGTTGCAGAGGATAAGAAAATTGGTCTCAGACAAATTCCATGTTGCAGTAATGAGAGTTTTCATTTATGGATGTCATAAAAGGTTTTAGAAAGACTGTGGAACAGAGATAAACAGAACATGTACCGAGTCCCTAAGGATAAAGAAGAAATAGCAACATGGAAACAACCTTCTCTGGAACCTTTTGTGGACGTTCACCCCCTGGAAACTTTGACACGTTCAGAAATAAGGCGCACGGTGACAGAAGAATGAGAGCAAGGAAAGAGTTCCCAAAATACCTTCAATTCTGCCTCCCATTTCATGCGCATCAGAGGCATCGCAGAATACATCATACATGGGACGCTGAAAAATGTGGGAGCCTTCGCCATCAGAAATGATCAGGTTTAAAATAGCAATGTGCTGAACAGAATATGTTTCTCAGGAAATAAGAGCATTGATTAAAGCATTAAAGCCATGTCTAATCTAATACAAAGTCTTGTTATAAAGTATTACAGTACGAACAACAATGCATACAGAAAGGCATCAGTTCCTGTCAATATATTTTTCTTGTTACAAGGAATCTCTGGTGTCCTTATTGCCCAGTTTCTGGAAAATGTAGAGTGTAGAGCAAAGGTGGATTTGCCTGACAGATTCACACTATTCACATGAACATTCACTAGAGCCCCTTGCAGAAGATATTGCTTTCAACAGATGAAAAGAAGGTAAGACACTGTGACATTGGACACAGAGGGAATACAGACTTGAGCCCATGAAATGGGGGGCATTTTTAGACAAATTTACACCTTGAGAATGATTTGAGCAAAACCCTTAACAGAAGAGATATTAGAGGAAAGTAGAGCAGGAAAAGCCCAATTCTTCTACCAGATAAAACACAACTTTAAACGGATTTGTTTACTGAGAAAAGAAGCTGGTGTTCCTCACCAAATCCCCCTTTTTTAGCAAGACCTTCTGCTTTGTCAATCATCTGTGGTTGTGACTGTCTGAGGTGATTCGCTGAGGGGAGCAAGACTGAGAATCCCCAACTGGAGATCAACGAAACTGAGAAAGCAGGTTGATGCACTTTGTCAGCTGCTTTATCTCGATCAGTAAAAACTGGAACAAGTTGCAGTATTCATGAGGCATGACATCAGGGCGCGCTGTGCACTACCGACAGACAGATAAAACACTGCAGCTGTCAGCGAGCTTCTATTTTTGATGGAGAAAGGCACAGAAAAATCCAAGAGCCATAATCTCAGTACCATTAACTTGTCACTTCTGGTGGGTCTCAGAACAAACGTTTTTAAAATACTTATCTGACCTTTTCTATTAAAGTTATTTAGGATTAGTCTGGAGACATTATGTACAGATTCTAAACTTGTGTTTTTTCCTGTACAGGTTTTTTGAGATCAGAGGAGGGGGCTAACTGGGAGAGCGGGAAGAGAGTCAGGAGCTTTTAAGTGCATCACCTGGAAATCCATATACATACAGCCTTCTGTTAACTAGGGTGACCAGACGTCCTCTTTTACCCGGACATGTCCTCTTTTTTAGACTTCAAACAATGTCCGGGCGGAATTTCACAAACGTCCGGGATTTTGTTTTTCTAGAGCTTACATAGAACTTCTAGAAGTTTCGTTCACAAACTAGTCCCGCCCTCCCCTACTCCGATTGGTTCGCTTGAGTGAGAAGGGGGCGTGGTGAAGTAGCCTAAAATCTTCTGATTGGACGGTCTGACTGTAGAGCTACCGTTATTGGTCGATAACCTTCTCTGTAAACATTTAATTGGTCAGTCTGCACGTCAGTAGTCCTTGTTTACGTCAGGCAAAGCTCATGTACCCACCCTCATCTCGAGCAGCTATGCCGAAACGTAAATGTAAGTTCTCGGATGAAGTAAAAAAGAAATTCCCATGTTTTTTGTAGCAAAAAAAGGTGTAAAGGACCTAAAAGCACACATAGGTTCAGCTAAACATACAACCCCCAGTCACCCTATGCTAACTCTCACGTACTTTAACCTTCAGTCACATAGTGGTCGTTGTTTCAACACTTTTCTGTGAACATTTGAAAAATCTGAAAAAAACCCTTTCACTTTGTGTTGCAGTACACTTCAGGACTGTGCTGCTATTGTCTAGCTTACATTAACATGTGCAACTCACACTCCAGTACTTCCGACATTTGTCGTTATTAAAGATGGGTCCTGGATATCCATGGGCTACAGGAGACTCTCACTGTGCCCTTTTCACTGTGTTCCGCCATTTTGTTGTAGTGTCCGAAAACCTAGCGGACAATTTTCAGTGCGCTCAGACAATCCCACAATGCACCACAACAGGTTGTGTAGAACACTAGCTGATATTAGTGGATACCCATAATGCACTGCGCTGTTTGGTAAAAACCTGCATGAGGTAGTGTCCGAAAGTGTCCACTACCCTCCTGACTTCAATTCCCTGTAATAGTGCACTGTAAAGTGAGGAATAGGGATATATATATAATTTTAGGGCCATATCACCCACCCCCATTTACTGTTGTTTTTGTTTAATGTTTTAAATTGTAAGGACCCGTGGTGTGTCACAAACCTTTTATAAACATCTGGAAAATTTCCAACACCTTTATTCTTCACTTTAAATCACGATGTCCTTAAGTGACATTTACTGAACATCCTGGATGTTGTCAAATGAGTTTGTGAATTTGAGAGACACCTCATTTACAGAATGATAGTGTGCTTGGTGAGTACATAGAGGCCATAAGAGTGTTTATTAAAAAAAAAAAAAAAAACATTTTCTGCTTCTAAAAGGTGTTTGAACCTTTTTAACCATTCAATTTCTTTAGTAACTTTTCCTAAGTTACATACGACCAATTCTGATCCATTTCAAGAACAAAATGTTGGAATACAAGTTACAAAATGGCTGTTGTGTCTGTTACACTGGGATTTTAACTCATTTAATTACAGAATGTGGCAAGAAAATGTGGAAAGTGTTTTTTTTTTCTTCGATTTGGTTTAATGGTGAACCGAGTCTGGGATCTTATGGGTTAAAGCTAGAGAGAATGCCCTCAATTTAATAAATGTCCCACGCTATGTTTCTTATGCTATACATTCACCAATAAAACGTAGCCATTTTGGTTAAAACAAGGAAATAAGAAAAAACTGAACAAAAAAAGATTCAGTCAAACAACCTGTTTTTTATTTCCTTCCAGGAGTCCACTAACCAATTACTTAAGTTACAGTTCACTTAGCAACATCCTGCGGTGGTAGCAAAAACATACGTTAACACAAGCAAAGTGCATGGTCTACTCTACAACTGCTATGATGTTGGGACACTGATAAATACAAGCACAACCAATCCATAGTTGAGCTGAAGTAGGCTTTATCCTTCCAGAGATCCTGATTGGACTGCGTCCTGGTAAGAAGGACCGCCCTCTTTCTGCTCTGGGAAGAGTTTGATGAGGTCGTCAATGCGGAGGATAGTGATGGCTGCTTCTGTGGCAAACTTCAGACTTTTGGTTTTGACCATGGTGGGCTCGTAAACTCCCGCTTGTTTGTTGTCTCTGGGCTTTCCATTCACCAAGTCCAAACCAATCCTAAAACACATGGAGAGAGGCAACATTTATATCACCACACATCTGTTACACTAACACCACGCATGGGGTAAAGGGATAAACCCCCACAACAATGGAGTTACGTTCCACAGCTTACGAATGACTAGGGAATGGTGTTTGTGACTCAGCATCAACATTCCAAAATTAGCACATTATCAAACATGAGCTCTTTGTGGTTCTACAATTGGGCTATGCTCACACAGCAGAAGTGGCCCAAACTCGATCTGTTTCTTCATATGTGACGTGCGGTTTAAAAAGCCTACGGTTCCAGTTAGAGACGGGGTTTTCATGACGTCTAACTACATTTCGTGGGGGAACTGTGCTAGTGGAAAAGCAACCAGGTACAAGCTAGTCAAGCCAGGCTGACGCCATGCAGTGGTAAAGCACCATAAATAAACAGTAGTTAATCTGACACTGCGGTTTGTGTTGGTCATTCTCTTGTCCTTCGTCAGCACCCACAGCGCTTGATATTTAGGTTTAGTGGACTACACGCAGTCCAGCAGTGACCCTGGGGTTTAAACGATCCACACACCAACACCACTACTGCATCAGTGCCTCTGCTCTGTGGCGGTTGTGTGAGGGTTTGAGCGCTGAAGAACAGGGTGAAAGGGGGTCACGTATGAAGAGCAACAGATGGACTACAGTCTAATTACAGAACTACAACAGTCTCCTGTCTGGTCAGTGGAGCGGAGAGAGTGGACAGTGAGTGTAGAAACAAGGAGGTTGTTATAAAATTACAGCTGATTGTACATGGATGTGGTATTAAAATGTAACAGTAAAATGTGCGACTGCATGTGTTAGGAATCTCAGGGTCTTTAAACTCACCATTTGAGGTTTTTGCGCTCAGGATTGACCTGAGCCTCGTTGTGAAATGCCCGAAGTTTGGCCACAAGGTCAGTGGAGTCCTGAGCAGCGTTTACTGCCAGAGTTTTAGGAATTACCAGCAGAGAGCGAGCAAACTCCGCTATAGCCAACTGCTCCCGAGAGCCCTACACAAAAAAACAAATACAAGTCATTTTAGGTTGAAGTAAAACTCTTGGGCTGTTTTTAAACATTTAAAAATGAGGCTCTAAACAGATTCCACTGCTGTTTAAATAGCTTCTTCACCTACATTTGGATTTCAAATATTATTCTGATGTAAAAAGTAAAAAGCTTAAAAATCAGATCGTCTTTATTACAGACTGGTGCTTCTCTGTATGAAATTCACTCACAGACGTGGATGTGCCAAACTAAATACAAAAAACTTCTTTTAAAAACTCCAGTTTACACTGAAGGAACCTAATATAATACTTTACTCTGTAATGAACACTATTCAAATAAAGCATAAAAGAATATTATTAAATTAAAAAAAAAAATTAAGGTGTGTTAATTTTAGGAATTAAATTCCAATTTTTCCAAGCTGCAAGTTAAATTTTAGACCCGTTCCTCTCTCAGCTGCCACCCTCACCATGCTGGTGGCGTAGTTCTCCAGGTAGATGGACAGAGCGGCCTCCACGGCACCACCTCCCGGGACCACGGACTTGGATTCCAGAACCCGCTTCACCACACAGAGTGCGTCATGAAGGGAGCGCTCCATCTCATCACACATGAAATCATTTGCTCCACGCAGGATTATGGAAGCAGAAGTACGAGCCTTTGTACTGAGAGGGAGAGAGAGGGAAAATAAAACAAAGCGTTATACAAAATCCTATTTAATGCTTAGGTAAGCTTTAGTTCTGTTCTGTTTGTTTAATATTCGGTGAGAGTAAAAATGCAGTTCTCACTTCTTGATGAGGATGAGCTCGTCGTCACAAACGCGTTCCTGCACCACCTCCTCGGCCTGACCCAGCATCGTCGCCTCGAACGTCTCTTCGCCCTCCAGGTTCGACAGAGACGGACAGATAGTGGCTGCAAGAGGAACAGGATTCACACAGGAATATTATCATTTTATTTAGAGCAATTCAATCATAATACATTTAAGAAATTATTTTGATGTGAACATCTGTCAAAACACGGAACATCTGTCAAAATAGTGTCAACTGATTTGTTCAATTTCTTCTGCGCCAAAGAAAACTATCAAAACAGACCTTTGAGATTGTTTAGGTGCCTGTTCTGAGGGGCTAAAGTAGGGGGAGGTGGTATTTTTTCTGCCCATAATTTTCACCCTCTCACCTAAGATTTAATTTTATTTTTTGTGAAATAGAAAATCTGGGTGTATTGTGAGAAGCTGTGTAGCTAAAGACAAACCCCTTGTCTGTGGGGGATTTGTACGATCGGCTTGAATACACTTTATAAATCTTGTTTCCTATTACTCCACCAATAGATAATATTGGGGCAGCCTTGGCCTAATGGTTAGAGACCAGGGTTGGTACCAGAAGGTCACCGGTTTCCATCCCCAGGACTGATGGAAACATCCACGGCTGAAGTGCCCTTGAGCAAAGCAACGAACCCCGAAATGCTCCCCGGGCGCTGGGGACGGCTGCACACCGCTCTGGGTGTGTGTTCACAGCCACAAATGGATTAAATGAACATTGATATAATACATAATCAATAGGCCTGGTTTAAAAAGCAACGCGGAACTGGATAGAGCCATTTTTCCACCATATTTAGTGATTATTATATAATTTTAAAGTGATTACCAAGAAATACAGTTGTGTACAACCCAAAGACACCTCAGAAACACCATATTACATGTGGATCTTTGTGGTAAGCATCAGGTTCATTTTGATTTTTCCCACGCGTATAACTACGCACACACTACAGTGTGGCAGCAATTAAAATGGGAGTTAGAGAGAAGTAAAACAATAGGAGGTCTTACCACCAGTTGCCTTGGCAATGCGTTTGAGGTCTCTCTTCAACACACGGCGTACAGCCATTGCTCCGACATCCACAAAATACTTCAGACACATGTCGTCTATCCCCCCGGTCGTCAGAACCACGTTGGCCCCAGACGCCAGGATCTTCTGGATCCGCTCCTTGGTGATGTCCGACTCTCTGTGGCACATTATTACGAAAACAAATAAATAACAAAATACACAATCAACAGATTCTCCACTGGAGATGTTTTTAGGATTTTGATTTGACAAAACAATCAGTAAAAACTACTACTTTTTAAAAATCATTATCATCATTGGGTAATCGCTTCCTTAAGAAATGGAGATGTGTACGACCCAAAGACACCAGAAACAACAGTGTGCTGCGTCTGTCTGTAAGAGGCTTTGGGTTAATCTTGATTTTTCCCACGCGTATAACTACACACACTACTGTAAAGTGTGGCAGCAACTAAAATGGGAACCCACACACAAAACCTGTGTGTAACAAAAACAAGTACACACACACACCTCTGTCTGATCTGGTCGAGTTTATCTGGGTCACTGATGACAACCTGAACCCCGAGCTTCATCTTTGTTTTCTGGAGGCTGAAGTCCAGACATGCAATCTTAGCGTTCTGGACACGTTTCACCATCCCTGAGGAAAACAGTCAGAATAAGCTCCTGAATAAACTGAGAACACTGCTTTTACACGTCCTGCATTCCAGAAAACTGGGATTTATATTTAAATACAACAAACACAATCAAGTATCTCATCTGTTGATCTTTTAACTAAGGAACAAAGGAAAATAGCTGTATTATATAAACAAACCCAAACTGCAGCTGTTTGTTTACCCAGTTTCCTCAGGATTAAAGATTGTAGTTGAATACAGAGGTGATGTAACAGTGGTAAACAGGCTCCAGTCACGGGTGTATTTACAAAACACAGTCAAATTGTATTGTAATTCGCCAGTGAAATAAAATGTTCACAACTTTTCTAGAAACATGATTAGTCTGCACAGACATGTTAATCACACGCGCACATAAGTAGCCACAGAAACTCTCCCATTCACACTTGCAATACAGTCCTGCTACTGCACAAACACACTCACCCTGAGACCCAACAGTGCAGTTAAGGGCGTATCCGTTGACAAGGAAGCTCTCCTTCTGACTACGTCCATGAGCCTTCAGTACGTTCACAGAGTTAATGGGGTAACGAGCGACACCTTTACCATCCACAAACTTTACTGCAATCGCAGCATCCACCACCATGTTCGAGAAGAACTCTGCATCACTGGGGCTCAGCCGTCAAGGACCAACACTCTAATCTGAGCAGTTCTGAACTGTACAATGTACCACAACTTAAATATTCATGGGATTCTACTTTATTCATTGTTTGAAGAGTATTGTATGCAACACTGCCTTTTACTTTAGAAAGAACACACAAAGGGAAAGATGAATTTAACAGGAGGAGACCATGTCGAGACTCAGTTACAATTGTTCTATCAGTTCATTTAGGGGCTGCAGAACAGACGCCGCAGACTCTTCAGACTCTGATAGAGCTCCTCTGTCCTGTTTGCATAGCCACAAATCTGACCAACAGCAGGAATGTGGTACTAAAACAGGACACACGGGGACATGGGGTTCCAAAGAAAAACAGCTCAGTTTTTCCACAGTGAGATTCAACACTGAACATAGTGGCAACCTACTGGGTTTACCGTCCAATCTATAAACGAAACATTGTAGAATAAATCTGGAGCTGTCTTGATTTAAAAAAAAAAAACGCATTTTCATATACATTTGAAGTATAATCGCATTCCTGACAACTCTGAATTTAAAATTATTTTTGAATAACGCTGAAAAGGCTCATCTGCATTCACATTAACCCTGTACAGCCCAGGTCTATGTAGCGTCCATGGCTATGGAGAGTAGCTTCACGTTCCCTGTCGACTGTATATAGTACAATCCTAGTAACGTACACCTGTGTTGCACTTGCTATTGGCTGCTAAATTTCTTCTTCATTCGGTTGGTGATGAACCTCTGATAGAGGCATAAAACGACTTAAGAGGATACCCTCCGATGATCTTGGACGACATGGAGGTTTTGGCAGCGTTCACCAGGCACTCCCTCCCCAGGTCGTCTGTGCTAATGGTCAGATTCTCATTAATGTAACGTACTGCTTCTCTGAAAGTGGGGAAAGAAAAAGAAGAAAGATTAGATTTCCATTAATGTGTGTGTTTATGCAACAAAAAAAAGACATAATTCACACGTTTATTTTTATTCCTTAGAAAGAAACAGGCTTGTTACATGAATAAGAATTTATTTTCAATAATTCAGTGGAGGCTGGCTGCCCCCAGGGTGAAAGCATTACATCGAAATATATTTGTATTTATACATAGATCTTTCTTAAAAGCTATTACTTTGTCCCAACTTAGCAAACCTCAGACTAAAATACCAGGACCGTGCAGGGGTTACGCTGTAACACTGTCCTATTATTTGACCCTACTTTTGAATAAATATTAAAGGTGTCTTACTTGCAGGCAAGTCTGTACCCGCTGATGATGGAAGTCGGGTGAATCCTCTGTTTCACCAGTTCATCTGCACTCTTCAGCATCTCTGCAGCGATTATCACCTGCAAACACAAAAAGAGAAGTTAATAATGGAATCATCTCAAGAGTCCACATCAAGAATACTGTTCTACCCGTTCATTAAAGGGTTGCAGGAGCAATGCATCAGAGCGCTTCAGACTCTGACAGGACTCCTCTGTCTTGTTAGCATAGCCACGAGCCTGACAAAGAGCAGGAACGTGGCACTAACACAGGACACATCTGGGCATGTGTATTTTTCTTTTTCAGTTCAGAGGTGTTAGTTAAACATCTGTGACCTGCTTTGGTCAAAAGACCTCGAGGATCAAGCCTCAGAAAAGTCAGTGTTTACATGCACTTGGAAAAATCAGAAAAATGGGAATGCACTCAGTGCTCTCCTCCCTGTTCAGAACGAACTGCAGTTCACAGCAGTGAGAAGCAAAGAGCACACGCTCTGGTGTCAGGTCGAGAAGAAAAGTGAAGAGCGTGTACACGTACATTAAAGAAAATAAAAACTTTGCACGAGCAATATTCAATATGGAGTCTCACCACAGACGTGGTCCCGTCTCCGACTTCTTTATCCTGAAGGTCAGCGAGTTCGCAGAGAACTTTAGCTGCAGGGTGTTCCACCTCCAGCAGCTTCAGGATGGTGGCCCCATCATTCGTGATGGTAACGTCCTAAAGAAAAAGTCCATTTAAGTCACAAAGCCATTACAGAGTCAGGATTCTGCTGTGGTCTCAGTCCTGGTGCTGGAAGACGACGCGTCACAGATTTACGGAAAACACTGTACATCACACGCTACATGGGTTCCTAGGATTTCCTTCAGGAGAGAACTGACGTAACCGTGGAGCTAAGTGATAAAAACTGAATTTAGATAAAGATTGAATCTGACAAATAAATAAATCACTTCTCTTTACAAACACACCATCATTAGCTGCCACACCCTTAGGTAAAGGGCCCATCTAACTCCCCGCAGTGATATAAACAGACATCAGACAGATCAGGACCAGGTATGATCCTGGAAAGCCTTTTATTGTCTGTTTAAAAGCTACAAACCAAAGACCACTGAAATGAGGAGCAGGTCATTCACACAAGAAAACTCTGAACCTGACAGGATCTTACACACACCCCAACTGTGACGTTTACATTAGTGTTATATTAAACACCCTGTTTATTTCAGGATATTCACAGAAACTCTCCCCAGCTCCTGTACACAGTAAGATCACTTACGCCAATGTCATCAACCAGCATCTTGTCGAGACCCACCGGACCCAGGGAACTCTTCACGATGTTGGCGATGGAGGCTGCAGCCATTACTGGGGGAAAAGAAAGAGAGAGAGAGTGAGAGAGAGAGAGAGAGAGAGAGAAGAGACTGAAATTAGAAACAATGTCTTCTTGATTAAACAATATTTACAACCAGAGTCAACACTTCAGCTTGTTTCCAGAAAAAACTGACATCACTTTCTCAAAGTTGACGAGAGGCCATTCAGACTGTCACTAGTGAAACTCGCTAATGCCAACAACTCTTTGTGGAATCAGAGTCGCCGCAGATGACTTCCACAAGTGAAAAGAAGCACTGATTTAGAGGTGTTCACTGGGATGTCAGTGCCTCCTTCTGCAACTGCTACAACAGCATGACTCCACATACAGTGTGTGTGTGTGTGTGTGTGTACTGCCTAAACTCCAGATCTGACAATGAATCAGACAATGGCTACCACCAATTATACAGCAGCTATATTTCTTGTATCATGTCAGAATAAATATAACCATGTTCCCAAAGGTTTCAACAGTGATTAAATATAAATGTGGTGTAACAGTGAAAAAAAAACTACTATATTTTTGGTGATTTGCAGATGTCTTTTTTTTTAATATAACTGAGTTGTTCAGTGACAACAACAGGAAATATTTATTAGCGCTTCTGTAATTAAATAAAGCTTTACCACAATTAACACACGACAGAATCTTATTTTCATTGCATTTTACAAAAAAATCCTGTTCAGGAAATGACCACATTTCTTTATAATAAATACTTGGAGGTGTCGTGTAAATTATTAGCACAGATTTATATAACACCTATTCTTTAAGAAATAACATTATCATAGCGTCTAAACGATAAAATGACTGATTATTCTAATCTTATTAGAGGCTCTTTTGCACTTTGTGGCCTTCTGCTTCATCACTGCGACAATACAGAGTTAAACCTTAATACACTTTCAGAAATATCAAGTTAAATAAGAGCATTAAAACCATATCAAACGTCTAACGGATTCATTATTTCAGAAAGGAACAATGACGGTAGGCCACTGGGTAACGGCTAATAACGGGCGGAACCGGCTTCTCTTTGGAACTCTAGTTTCCACCTTAAATGGCGAGGCTTCTGAATGCACCTTTGGGCGGTTCTTAAGGTGGAACTGATTATTCTGTTGATCAAGCTTTATATAAACACAAAGACAACGAAAACGTGTGGACGGGCATTAATTCACATATAAATACATCAATATGATTCAAAGTGAGAGGCAATTAAAACAATGTTTAATATATTACTCGGAATTAACCTGCACGTGGAGCCGGGGTGGACCTCTAGCGGTTAGCATTAGCGGCGGCAGATAAACTGCACATTTAAAGTAGTCAGACCGTATTTTTGGCTCAAATAGCTGCGCGGCTCAGACGTGTACATTGTATAGATTTAAATCTCACCATTTTGAGTCCGGACGGATTCTCCGCTTGTTCTCTGTCCGAGAACATTCAGGGGGCCTTCCGACAGCGACATGATGCAGACAGAGAGGAAGGGAAGGAGGGAGGGAGCCGCGAGGAGCTGTGGGTAAAACAGAACCAAACACCGCGGGTAGAAATTTCCAGAGCACACAGACAAAGGGGCTGTGCTCCAAACACAGCGCCTCCTCCCTCCACCCTAAATAGTGCACAATATCAGTCACTAAATACTGGTTTACGCAGATTATATCCCGCTCGTAAACACAGCAGATTAATTAAATTACAATTTAGTGGATAATCTCATCGCTGAATCCATATTTCAGTGACTTATTAAGTGCACTTTGTAGGGAGTAGACAACAGTTTGAGACAAGGCCAGATGAGCTGGGACCTTTACGAAGCATTTTTAATTAAATTTTATTTTACAATGATGATTTGGCACAAAAACGCGAATTAAACAGATGATATGACTTTACTTTAATGGATCACAAAACCTAAAACAACAAAAAAATAAAAAATAAAAGCTCTAACAGTGACGCAATTATGTACGGAGTGGTAGCTCCTTCGCCGCCTAGTGGACAGTGATACTAATTACACTGAAACCGTTGTTGATTGGGTCACAACATTGATCATCTTTTTCTTTCTCTTTCCATCAATCACTCAATTAATTAGATACGAATGATCCAGAAAGAGAAGAACAGAGTGGTATACACTTCATTTCCTGAGCTGAGAGATGGTGGATGTTGTGAGAAGTTTTACCCTCTAAAGAGCTCATTTGTTTTTCAAAGGCACATTAGTAAGATCAGGGGTATTGAAGGGATCTGTCACTCCAGTGAACACATTTCCACTGTTCACACTAAAATGCTTGGACGCTTTATGGCCCTCTATCCCACACTTGGCACTGGGCATCTGAAACACCTGGTTTTAGACCACAGTAATGTATTAGTGTGGTGTAGGGCCTCCTTTTGCGGCCGATACAGCGTCAGTTGGTCTTGGGAATGACATACACAAGTCCTGCACAGTGGTCAGAGGGATTTGAAGCCATTCTTCTTGCAGGATAGTGGCCAGGTCTCTACGTGATGCTGGTGGAGGAAAACGTTTCCTGACTCGCTCCTCCAAAACACCCCAAAGTGGCTCAATAATATTTAGATCTGGTGACTGTGCAGGCCATGGGAGATGTTCAACTTCATTTTCATGTTCATCAAACCAATCTTTCACCAGTCTTGCTGTGTGTGTTGGTGCATTGTCGTCCTGATACACGGCACCGCCTTCAGGACACAGTGTTTGAACCATTGGATGCACATGGTCCTTCAGAATGGTTCGGTAGTCCGCGGCCACTCGACGGAAACTGCACTTCTGTCAGTAATGGAAGCTCTTAAAGATGCAAAAGCAACAGGTCAATCCTCAGTTCTCATTCTGCTCGACCTATCAGCAGCATTTGATACGGTCAACCACTACATCTTACTAAACAAACTCACTGACATGGGCTTCAAGAACAATGCACTCTCCTGGTTTGTGTCTTATCTCACTGGACGATCCTTCAGTGTGTCATGGCTTGGACAAACATCAGCGCGACACCACCTCACCACAGGTGTGCCCCAAGGCTCGGTGCTGGGACCCCTACTCTTTGCCTTGTACACTACCTCTCTAGGCCCAATCATACATTCGCACGGCTTCTCCTATCACTGCTATGCAGATGACACACAGCTCTATTTATCCTTTCCTCCAGGAGACACTTCAGTGGCAACTCGAATCTCTGACTGTCTCTCTGACATATCTACATGGATGAAGGAACATCACCTCCAATTGAATTTATCCAAAACTGAACTACTGGTCCTCCCAGCCAAGCAAGCTATTCTCCACAACATCAGCATCAAGCTAGAGTCCCTATCAGTGTCTCCCACCAAGGTTGTAAGAAACCTAGGTGTCATGGTTGATGACCAGCTGACCTTCGCAGATCACGTTACCGCTGTAGCTCGATCGTGCCGCTTCTCCCTATTCAACATAAGGAAGATTAGGCCATACCTAACTCAACATACAACACAGCTCCTCGTTCAGACGTTAGTAATCTCCCGTCTAGACTATTGCAACGCCCTCCTGACAGGTCTTCCGGCCTGTGCTGTGAGACCGCTACAGATGATCCAGAATGCGGCAGCACGCCTGGTCTTCAACCAACCAAAAAGAGCACATGTCACGCCCCTATTAGTTGAGCTGCATTGGCTACCCTTAGCTGCTGGCATTAAATTCAAATCACTAATGATGGCCTTCAGAGTATTCACTGGTTCTGCTCCCATCTTCCTCAATAGACTCTTAAAACCATACGTCAGCGCCCGCCCTCTCCATTCCTCAAAGGAGCGCCTACTAACACGACCAACCCCCCGTACAGGTCAGTCGAGGCTATTCTCATCTCTGGTACCACGCTGGTGGAACGAGCTTCCAAGCACCATCAGAGCAACAGAAACCCTCTCTTCATTCAAGAAATCCTTGAAGACCCAGCTCTTCCGAGAGTATCTTTTGCACTGAATGTCTTTCTTTAATGCACTTATTACTTCCTGCATATTGCACTTAATGTAAGGTATTTTGTATAAATTGTGCTGTAGTTCGAATGTTAGATCCTCTTTTGTAAGTCGCTTTGAATAAAAGCGTCTGCCAAATGCATAAATGTAAATGTAGTCCTTGGCAGTGGCGCGCCCATCTAGCACAAGTATTGGGCCAAGGGAATGCCATGATACAGCAGCCCAAACCATCACTGATCCTCCTCCATGCTTCACTCTGGGCATGCAGCAGTCTGGTGGTACGCTTCTCTGGGGCTTCTCCACACCGTAACTCTCCCGGATGTGGGGAAAACAGTAAAGGTGGACTCAGAGAACAATACATGTTTCACATTGTCCACAGCCCAAGGTTTGCGCTCCTTGCACCATTGAAACCGACGTTTGACATTGGCGTGAGTGACCAAAGGTTTGGCTACAGCAGCCCGGCTGTGTGTATTGACCCTGTGGAGCTCCCTACGGACAGTTCTGGTGGAAACAGGAGAGTTGAGGTGCACATTTAATTCTGCCGTGATTTGGGCAGCCGTGGTTTTATGTTTTTTGGATACAATCCGGGTCAGCACCCGAACATCCCTCTCAGACAGCGTCCTCCTGCGTCCACAGTGAATCCTGTTGGATGTGTTTGGTTCTTCTTGGTGGTACGCTGATGTTACCCTGGATACCGTGGCTCTTGATACATCACAAAGACTTGCTGTCTTGGTCACAGATGCGCCAGCAAGACGTGCACCAACAATCTGTCCTCTTTTGAACTCTGGTGTGTCACCCATAATCTTGTGTACATTGCAATATTTTGGTCAAAACTCTGCTCTTACCCTCTGCTAATTAACCCTTCACACCCTGCTCTTACTGGTGCAATGTGCAGTTAATGAAGATTGGCCACCAGACTGCTCCAATTTAGCCATGACACCTCCCACACTAAAATGACAGGTGTTTCACTTTCATTGTCCAACCCCTGTGTGTGTATATATATATATATATATATATATATATATATATATATATATATATATATATATATTGTGTGTAATATTCTCAGCATAAATCTGAAAAAAAAAACAATCCAAACATTTTTGATAGTTTTTGATAGAGCATTTATTTATAGCCTCAAACACCTATCATTGAGCAGTTACAATTAGGCAATTTCTTAAAAAAAAAAAAAAAAAATGTACAGTACATTTAATTTAAAATTAAGATTATGACAGAGCGAGACACTATGACAACATTTAGCACGTCCTACAAATGTACAACTTTACAAACACAAACAGAATAAAATAATGATAAAAAACAAATCTTAAAAAGTGCAAAAGAAATCAGTTCGACGAATGAAAACAGTCCCCACCAGTGAAACAGAAAACAACATTTACAAACGAGGAAATGAACAGAACCGTATAAACATACTTCATACTTTATTCGTTTTGGTGTATTTACATTAATATTAACAACAGGCTGTGGGTCCTCATTTTCAAATTGCTGTTATTTATTTTAATGACATTATCTTTTGAACAGTGCTATTGAAAAAAAAAGGAAAATCACAGTAAACAAAGAAACTGAACCAAATTAAACCAAATTGATAAAAGTAAGACCTTTATATAAAATAAATATAAGTTAAACAGTGGATATCTCAAAAACTGGGTCAAAAACAATATTTCCAAAATAAGAAAATAAATTAATAAAATCAGAATTATTCTGAAGATTGAAGTTGGTGACAAATGAGGAACTGAACAAAAAAAAAACAACTGTGATTTCAATATAGTGTGATTTAGACAAAGTTTCCAAGCAATAAATCTATTGTATTTATCAGTAGTGTGTGTGTGTGTGTGTGGTGTGTGTGTGTGTGTGTGTGTGTGTGTCAGGGTGGAGCTCTTTAATTAAGTAAACAAATGCAAATTCTAAAAACAAACAAAAATGATGGATGAGGTGAACTTCTGGAAGGAGACACACCCCTGATTACAGCACTCTTTACTAAATGGTCCTCTGCAGATGATAAAACAAGAATGAAATGAGAATAACCATTTATTTATAGTGGTGTCCTTTCTAAGACACTGTCAATGTTCTACTCAGCGAAACTGAACCCTAAATAAAACACGGCTCTGCTCTCTATGTGTTTTCTGCAGATTCTTACAGTAGTCTCTAATTTACATTAAAACTAAGCCCAAATGAGCGTGCGCATGGCTTCCCTGTCGAACTAAAAACCTAAAAATATATTGTTCTAAGTCCTATACAATCTGATAAACATAAATAGATTCCTAACATTAAAGTGTATGTAGAGAGATTCTGGACATCACACCGCTCCCAGAGCTGCACACAACCTAAATTACGCAGACATAACCAATCGAGCACTGAGCCTTGTTTCCGTTACTTAGCTAGTTTAAACAAACACTAACTTATTGCCTGTTTTATTGATGGTCCATAGAGGCACATGCACATTAACTGGGATTAAAGACATTAAATGCCACGCTCATTCACATGGGAGGGAGGAGCGAAAAAAAAAGGACTAGGAATATGGCTTGTGAAAAGGTAGTGATGATAAAGATATAATATACAAACAAGTGAGCATCACAACTCGCAGAAAACTGATAAGGTTCACTTTTAATCCATAAAAGCCCACTCTGTCCACAATCTTTGGTTCCCCAACCTTTAAAATGAGACTCGGTCCTCGGCCCAAAAAACAAATGAGTGTTAAATATCTATAATTAAATATGTAACAGATTAGTTGTCCTCTTAGCTAAACCCATCATAAACTATAGTCGTGACTGTGATGTGAAAACTATGAATAGTGCATTGAGTCTCATATGAGAGAAAAAATAAGTGTTTATATGTGGTGTCTTTGTGTGATACATGACAAGTGTGCGGTTTATTACTGATGTCCATTTATAATTGAGGTGTATAACTTTAAACATGATGAGCGTTAAGTACATGATGTTTATTGCTGAGGTGCGGTAAATGTGCTTTTGTGCTGTTGCATCCTTAGTAATGTAACATTTGGTACCCATGTGGTACAGCTTTGTTTGTGCTGTGTTTTTCTTTCCCTGCTTATATGCAGTATGTGCCCAGTGCATTTCCCACCACCCATTGCTCCTTAAAGCCACAGCACAGTGACTGAACATCCCCCAAACATACACCAACGTATTAATATGGGGAGTTGCCTTTACAGACTCCAGAATTAAAATCTAAAGCCTAAGGGAAGCAGTGTGAATGAGGGGGTGGAGGTTTTGTATCAGCCTGAAAAGAAAGTGCAACCAAAGGATTTTTTGATCAGTTCCAAAGACGAACCAATTTTGTTTCCCTTAAGCGGTGTTTTCAAACCGTTCCATAGAGACCGCCCCCCCCCGATTTGGTCCAAACCCATTTACAATAAATAGGGATGGGCCAAAGACTTGGACTGTCTAGAAGTGCCTGGAAATCAGCCTGAAAAAGATCTCCTCACATAATATAAAGGTTCAATACTAGAGTCAATGTCCTTCCTGGAACCTTTACATTATATGAATGAACTGTAAAATCTCACACGTCATTCACAAAAGCAGTGCAACCTTAAAAGTACAATTAGAAACCAAAAGAGGTTTGTCTGTGGCCTGGTGCGATTTTAAAAGTCTGAGGAGTTACAGAGATCTCCCGTAAGTTACAAGCTGTTGATGGTGAGAACATTAGGTTGTTGTAATCTGAGCTTTATGCAAAGCTGCTGGAATTAAGACACTGGAACTTCTCTCGAATTGACTGGACAATTTTGGGCTGACCTAGAGCTTGCTGACCATCGTCGGGGCTGTTCCAAACATAGTCATGCAGGACTGAATCAGGGCTTGCTGAAGCCTGCGGACCCATTGCCGGAGGGGTTTCCGGGGATAGACTTGTGTTGCTGTGCACTTGGGCAGAGATAGGGGGCGCTACACCGCGCTCTTCATTCTCGTCCTCTGATCTGATCTCGACATAATCGTCATCATCTTCACCGTTGTCCTTGAAGTTAGCCAGGTAATTCTGTGTGGCACTGAGTGCATCGAGTTGCGACTTTCTGTTTAACACCAGAACCTGCTGGGAGTCTCTCAGAGTAAGGTCACATGACGAGGAGAGGTCAGAAATCACATGGGCAGGACATTCAGGGAGGCTACGCTGTCTTGGTCCCAGACCACGTCCTGGAACAGTGTTAACCTCTGAACAGTTTGTGGATCTATTCCATCCTCTGTTGCCTGTAGTGCCACTATTCTCTTTCTCTTGCTGCTCCGCCAATGACGATGAGGACTGGCAGCGGTTGTAGGGCGGTGTTTTAAAGTTGCGTAGTCCCAGTGTGCTGTAAATGTGCTCCGATTCATCGTTGCTAGGCGTAGACACACAGGCACTCCAGCGCTGACTAGGTGAAGTGCTTGGAGTCTCCGAAAGGATCTTCAAGGCGGGGACAGAAGTAGCAGGTGTCAGCTTTCGGCGAGGAGTTGAAGAGCGCTCTCCTCCCACTTCGGCCGGCCACGACACAAAGTCAGCAAGTTCACCGTTGCTGTACGTGCAGTTCAACCAGTCAGGCTCCAGGGTGGCACTCTCAGGTAAAGAGGGAGAAGAGGCCAAGCTTGGATTTGAGCGAGCAGAGGGTGGGTGAGCACCTGCAAAACTGACAGAGGACTTCAGCACGGGAGGAGTGCTGGGAGCTTCCCTAAACATCACCTGCTCATACAACTGAGAATACTCAGCAATTCTTGCTCCTGAAGAAAACACAGACAGACCAAAGAGAGAAATCAAAGACAAGGTCAGAGAAAAAACATACAGTAAAGACAAAATACAAAAGGTCCTTTTAAAAAAGTGTAACTGGATGAAACATTTGATGCTAGGCTCAGACCTTAAACAGATAAGAGGATGATTGACTTAAAGGCAATGTCTACGATTATTGGGAACTGCAGTTCTCTCTGGTTTGTTTGGGTTCAGAAGCTCCACACCGTTTAAGGTAGAGCGGTACGTTTAATGAGAAAAACGACTGTTGTTTGTACGTGGCTAAGGTTTAACTTGTATTAACTTGTTTGAATTACCACAGAATCATATTTGTTACTTGAGTTGTTTAGTTTTGTATCACTTTCTGTCAATGTTTACTTTCATGCAGTCAGTAGTCTGTAGTAGTAGTAGTAGATGTCAGTAGTCAGTAGTAGATGTCAGTTCCATCTACAGCAATAATTAGTCAATATTACCCACCTATGTAGCAGGAATAGAGCAATATGTCATCTTCGTTCATGCTTTTCAAAGTTTTCAAGTCTTTAAAATGTTTCAAGCAGAAACAGACTGGAAAGTTGGCAAATGGCGAGGAAACAACTTCTGATTTTTATAAAAAGTGTTCTTTTTATAAATTTGTATCTTCTATCTTGTTCCTAGCCCTGGATTTTTTAACCACTAGTAGGTATATCCCTAGATGGCCATTCAATATTATAAACTTCAGTTATGAATCATATATGTAACAACTGGTTTTGGGAAATGAGATGCAGCTGTATGCTCACCTATAGCTGCCCCGCCTTGTTTCTTCTCTTCCAGAATGGATGCCAGGTCTTTTTGTTTGTTGGTTCGGAGTCTTCCGCAACTGGGCTCATGGTCCATGCTCTTCATCTTCAGCAGTTGGTTGGCCTTTTTGATTTTCTGGCTGTACTGTCTGGCCATAAGAAAGACTCTATTTTTACCCTTCTCCCCTAAATCAAGCATCTGGTCCCCAACTTCCCCACCAAGTAGCAGACCCGGCGATCCCATGGGGAAGAGGGAAGAATCCAAACTAGTAAACAAGGCCTGAAACTCAGGGTCCTTTGGTGAAGGAGGGTCTTCATCATCCATTCGGAAACTTCCACTGCTAAGCCTGGCCAGTTTATTTCGGATGCTCTTAACGGTTCCAGGCTGGGGTTCTGGGCTTGGGACTTCAGGAACTGATGGTGTGGCGGGAGCTGGAGCTGGAGTGGCTGCTACATGAGGCTCATCAAGCTCATCATCAGGCTCGTCTATCTCAAATGTAGGCTCTCGCACAAGTTTGGGAACACTGAGGACAGGGATTTGGAAGGTGGGAAGGGGTTTGGGGATTGGAGGACTGGGTGATGTAGTGGCTCTTTTCACTTTCTTGACACCGTCTGACCGTGATTTGGGAGGGTGGTCAACTGCTTTGCTTCGAGAGTTTGATTTTTTGCTTGGGGATTGACCTGGCTTGTTTGGGGAATCTTGTGATCTTTGCCGGGATTCTTGTGTCTTCTGTGGGGGTTTGTTGGCTTTGCTTGGGGATTTTGACCGATTGTGTGAGCGTTCTGTTACAGTTCGTGTTTTACTTCTGGAATTGCTGGTCTTCTGAGGTGATTCTGGTCCACTGACAGGAAATGCAGCAGGCAGCTTGTCTGGTTTCTTTTCATTATTCCGGATGTAGTTTTCCAGATCATTCCAGATCTCATCCACTTGCTCTGACATGCGATCAGCCGCAATCTGTTGTGACAGAAGTTCTGAACTATCGGAAGATAGCGACTCATTGTCAACCTCGGTTATAGAGAGAACTGGAATATCAGGAAGGGGTCGATTTACTGGTTTACAGTTGTCTAGATTTAGGCTCTCTTCAGAATCAAACGTAGCTGCACTCAGGTTAACTGTTAGATCTATCTCAGTTGAATGGAGGTTTTCCTGTTCGAATGTTTGTCCTTTTCCATTCCCTGTCTGTGGCAGTTGATGGAAGACAATGGTATCATAGATGTTCTCCTCCTCCTGCAGTTTCTGCAGGTCATGGCTTTCATGTGGGAGCGCCTCTTGGCCGGAGACGTTGCTGTCAGGTGAAGTCTCTGTTTCAACTGGAGAAACAAAAATTTGTGGAGGTACAACTGCCTTGGTCTCTGCCGCTATTGAAGGAGCACGGCTTTCATCCATGTCCTTCCGGATCAGTCCCATGGCCTGCAGCTCCTCATAACTTATATTATCGTAAACATTCTCGATGTCATCAATGGTTAGTTGTTCGGCCGAAGAAGAGCCAGAAATCTCGTTACTTGAGGACTCTGTGTTAGTGCGTTCTGCCTCTTCAAGGACAGACCGCTTTGTAGGACTTTGCCGTTCACTTTGTTTCTCTCCAACACTACTGGCTCTTCGTAGCACTCTGCTGCCACTGGCTGGGATGTCTAACTGCACTTGTGTTTGCTCCACATGCCAACTGCAGGGTCGCCCAGGGGAAGGGTCCTCAGCAGGGTCATGATCACTTTCTGCTTCCTGCCCACTTGTATCATTCTCAGTGGGCACAAACATCTGATAGATGTCTTCATCATCATCAATCTGGATGGTCTTCTGGCGAGTGGGGAACATGGCTCGTCGCACTCGGTGGTCTGCCCAGATGTTTGGGACAGAATTCCCACTACTGGTGCCCAAGAAATATTGTTCAGCATGTTTTTCTGCAGGACTTGTGACCTGGAGGATGGGAGTGTGCTGTAGAGACTCTTTGGCTGCCTGTAAAGAAACAGACCAATAATTTATTCATTCACTCATTGTCTGTAACCACTTATCCAGTTCAGGGGTGCAGTGAGTCTGGAGCCTACCGCTCCAGCCATGTGTGCTCACTGCCCCCTAGTGTTCACTAGTGTGTGTAAATGTGTGTTTCACTGCACGGATTGGGTTAAATGCAGAGAACAAATTCCCCTGTGTGCAAGCGCAGTGGCCAATAAAGTGATTCTAATTCTAATTCTAATAGAGCAGATCTTGATGCGTAGGTTGTGCACGAAATGTGTACACAAGGTGCAGTACACATGTTTACAGTGGGGTGCAGTGCAGGTGGTCAGCAGAATCACAATGGCGAGAAGTTTTGAAGAAGGCTGTGTCAGAGTGAAGTCCGCAGTTACCCGCGTCTCTCAGAAACAGCAGTGCACCTGGATTTTTTTGAATCACTGTGTCCAAGCACTGCCCAATCTATTAGACAAACCCACATTGTTAGCCCAACTCTTATATGTAGAGTCACAGAGACTAGCACAATATGGTGGACTATCATCAATGCATCAGTGACACAGGATTTTAAATCTCCAGCAGCATCGTGGTGTCTGATACACTCAGACAAGTGCAACACAAAATAACACACCAGCACATCTGTGTCAATGAGTGTCAAACCTGCTCTGTGGTGGTATTCAAGGGGTCCAGACCATTTAAGTCGGTGCTAACAACATACGCAGAGCCACAGCTGGACCGATGTGCTTTTGTACGGTCAGTGGAGTTGAGAGCATGGACAGTGAGTGTGGAAACAACAAAGTGGCCATAATGATTGTACATTTTAGATTTATGTCAGTCATTATGTATGTCTCACCTGTAGATCAGTGTGGTCAAGGTTGTGGTTCTTCCACCGGTCAATGCTGTCCACGGACACTTGTGGATTTAGCCTTTTCCTGCAGGTTTTCCCTGGTACACGAAGCTTCCCTCCAGAGCCCTACAGTGACACACATACAGAAAAAACATACTGGGACTAGGACACTGAGTTTCTCATTTAATGAAAGTGAAAACGGTGTTTGACCCAAATTAGAAACTTATATTGTTATAATACTATAAATATATTCTATATTACTGTACCCTCATAAACCTTCAGAAATGCGCTGCATCACACAACCAAACCCCTCAAGCCTTTAACATCAACATTTTCAGCCCAAATTAAAAAAGAAACAACCTACCAGCCCACTGTCGTCCTCATCATCAGCATCTTGTTGATGTAGCCCTTCATCTGCATCACTGTGGTCACCAGGGTCCAGCGACTCCTGTGATTGGCTGACGAGGCTCCGAGATCGTCCTATTGTGCCCAAGTGGACCACAGGAGAGAGCAAGGTGGCTCCAAAACTGCTCCTCTGTAAAATAGCCACAGGAGATCAAGTCTAATCAGCATCAATTCATCAAAAGAACTTTCCAGAAACTACTGTACATTAAAACCTTTTACATTCATTTTCATTGGATGTTTTAATAATAATTATATCTTCTCTCATAAACATATATAAACTGTTATGGTTTTCGGATGTTTTGAATGAGAAGAATGGAACAAACCTTCTGTATGTCTGGGCTGGATACTGTTGTTTGAAAATTAAAAAAAAGTCACAATCAGTCAAAAGCCAGAGCAGAATATGCTTTTACAATTCTTAAGGTGCGATAAAAAAACAAAACAACAAATAAACAAGGTCTCTACTCACTTGCATGTTTGTTTTTCAGCAGTTTGGATAAAGGTTCTGGAAAGAGAAGTAGAAAGATGTAAAAACCAAGTCAGAGTAGAGTGTAGCTTCACTTCTATTTCACAGGGAGTTTATTCGATAACTTACCTGTCTTCCTGCGAGTTCTCCTGGGGGAGGGGCCTTCTTTCAGGTTGAGTCTGTTCAGTCCCTCAGGGCTACACTGCAGGCTCGGATGGTCTAGATAAAGCGGAAATACATATTTAAGGAGAAGTCTATAATGATTTGACATACAGTCATTACACTGGCACCTAGTGACTGACACACACACACACACACACACACACATACACACACACACACGTACATAACAAAATCATACTTACGCACATCCATTTCCAGAATGGCCTGCTTTGCCTGCAGAAGACACAAGCAATGTTAATGTTAGTTCACTGACTAGAAATAATCAGCCGGGTCCTGTGGGCCACCGACAGAGGACTAGGGGGTGAATGAGTTGGCCCAGTGTTTTAACACTCCAGCAGCACTGCTGTGTCTGATCCATAGGCACCAGAGCAGCAAACACTAACACACCACTGGTGTCAATGTGAGTGCAGTGCTCCACAACATGAAAAATACCTGCTCTGAGGAGGTCCTGAGGCATTGGAATCAGGGTGAAAAGGACCCTAAAGGTATATACAGGGACTACAACTACAAAATGCACCTGAATGGTCCTTGGAGCTGATAAAACCTGCAATGACTGGAGAAACGTGTGTGTGTGTGTGTGTGTGTGTATGTGCATATGTATATTAAAGAATGTCTAAAGGGTTAAAGTACATCAAACAATCTACAGATACGCTCCAGATACGAGCAATAATTTGAAAGATATCTCAGGATTCTTGGGCTTGTGGCGCAGTGACGACTGACTTAGAGACACTTTAATAGGATGTACTCCTCTAACTGTGCTACTGAAAAAGACTGTCAAAGCCTGCAGCCTAGAAACCACTGCCTTCCTTCGTGTTTTAGGACAAGGATGTATTCAGGGCACTTCTTTTAGGTTTTAGAGGACGTCACGTACGTCTGGGGAGACAAAGGAATCTAGGAGAGCGCTTAGCCTTACATTTATTTTTGTAATAAGGTCAGATCAACTGGGTGAAGGCTGCTACTATAAGAGTCCACTGCAGCACCCATATCTCTATCAGTGCGTGTCATTCACCTTAAAATCATATCAAATTGCTAAACGGATGAAGACTGGAATGCCTTGTGCTGTACTTTTTGGGGGCAGTGGGCATACGGGAGCACAGTAGTGTCCTGGAGTTTTTAATTAAACATGTTGTGGCCACTAGGTGACGCTGTGCCGTTAAAAACCTCACCCAGCTCCTTGAACTGTTTTCTTTTTTAACTTCTCGGTTATGGTCTATTTCTCTTGGAACAAACTTCACACACCGGCCTTAGACAAGGACACACAGGACTTTCCTGTTTAAGCTTTAGTTCCTATCCTCTTTTGGACTGTGTGAGAGTATGAACGTCAAAGTGTCCTGACCTTCGCAGGAATCTTGGCAGGATGATTCTCCAGGATGAGTCTCTTCAGGTGCTGGATCCATGTCCTTTTGTCCTGCTGGGACTTGGCCTGCAGGGTGAGCCAGAGAGCCCGTTAACACACACGGCCTTTAGCTACGACGACACTGACCTGATACTGAAAGTGAAGGAACGTTAAGGGGCGGGGGACCTCTCTCATTACAGTTCCCTGCCATCCATCGAGAAAAACATCTCAGTCATCTCAGTCAGCCCAAATGGGCTTCTGAACAACTTCACCATGGATGCAGTTTTCTAGAAGGTCCACTTTGCAGTTTGCGTGTGGATGAATAGCCAAAAGACACAGGAAAACTACATGACAAAAACATACCACAGTAAATATGGACAAGGCCTCATTCTACATTCGTCTCATTCAGTGTTTGTCTGCTCCCTTTGTTTCTAAACCATTATCATCTAAAGGCTTTTGGGACTTTGAAAAGCGCTATAAAATAGCAGCTAAATACTGCAACAGAACATCTTCAGATCATCAGAGTTAAACCCTTAATGTTCCTGTGTGTCCATTAGACTCTACAGGAAAAGTGTCAAACCATCAACACATTCACATCATCATCATCATCACATCATCATCATCATCATCACATCATCATCATCATCATCACATCATCATCATCATCATCACTAACCCCTTGTTTTAAGAATAACTGATTTTTTTCTGCTGATGATGAGTTCTGATGAAAATCAGCTGGTTTTACAACATCACAACAAACTAAACACAGAACTCTGTAGGTGTTTTGGCTTCATGCTCCATATTAAACTCCACCTCGATCCAAAACGAACTGCGACAGAATCATCTTCAACAGATCACTGCAGTTGCAGCGAAGCGGAAAAAGAATAAATACATAATCACTGCTGTGTTCAACATCTGTTACATAACAGCACTCTGACGGTAATGAGTCTATTGAAAGACAGACAAATGATAGAGGGAACACTTTGCCCGAAAGCAAACAAGCGGCGAAATCTCAATCAAATACCTTCTGCGTCACCACAGCGACCACAAAATAACAACCAGAAAAATACAACAGCTTTGAGTGTGTTCGCTGTAAACACCGCAACCTTCGCTTTAATGACACTGGCTTCTGCAATGATGGACCTGCCATAAAAACTGCAAACACACACACACACACACACACTTACAGACACACACACACACAGAGACACACACACACACTTACAGACACACACACACACACACAGAGAGACACACACACACACAGACGTACAGACACACACACAAGCTCATGTTTTTAGCTGTCAGACGATGGTTCAGACTTGTAGGTCAGTTAGTATTACTGGCCTCAGGGTGGAAGCACACACACAAACGCACCCACACACACACACACCCACACTGAAATTCCTGAGTAAAGGGGTGTGCTGTATATTATTAGGCTAAAGTTCACTAGCCTCGATCAGGACATTCTAGTTCATTTCTGTGTGTGTGTGTGTGTGTGTGTGTGTGTTTGTTGTTTACCTGTACTGTGTGTTGCAGTTTGGGATTCTTATAGTGAAATACACTGAAGCTCAGTGGCTCCTTAGGAATCAACTCCACCAGCATCAGATTACAACACTAGAGAGAGAGAGAGAGAGAGAGAGAGAGAGAGAGAGAGAGAGAGAGAGAGAGAGAGATATGTGTGGGGGGGGAGGCAGAGACAGAGAGAGAGAGAGAGAGAGAGAGAGTGGGAGGCAGAGAGAGGGATGATGATGATGAGAGAGCAATAGTACATTTATGATATCTTGACAGAAAAGAATCTAATACACATTCACTTTTTCCACTCAATAAAGTGGAGCCCACATGTGCAGAACTGTCCAGATGAGTGTGGTGTGGTGCCCCAGTCACTGCAGTGTTAGTGTGTGTTTGAAGATGGTGTGAGTGTAACACAGTCATGTTTCTGAGGTTGAGTTAATAAAATTAAGTACATTTATAGGTTTTTTTTTCCCAGTGACATTTGTTAAAGTCCACACTGTGGACACCTGCGAAGACGTGGATTGATATCAGTGTGTAGCTCCCAGCGGGAGTTTAGCAGATTAATGAGCTGCAACAGAATTCAGTCGAATAAAAACACGAAGGTGAAGCTCACTACAGAATTAAACAGGGCCTGACCGGTCATATCCTCACCAGTATGTGGGCCTTGTACGTGTAGGTTTCCTCCCGCTTCTTGGTGATGAGGAGCAGTTTGTCGAAGAGGAACAGAGTTCTCTCATTCTTTACCCTCTGAACACGGAACGTTCCCTCCATCACCAGCTCACCGTAGCCAATCAGATCAGGACCCTGCCAGTTAGTCAACAAACTCTGGATCTCCTGAGAGAGAGAGAGAGAGAGAGAGAGAGAGAGAGAGAGAGGGGAGAGAGAGGGGAGAGAGAGGAGACAGGAGAGAGAGAGGGGGGAAATAAAGAAAGAGAGAGAGGGGGGAGAGAGAGGGGGAAAAGAAAGAAAGAGAGAAAGAAGGGGGAGAGGGTAGAGAGAGAGAGAGAGAGAGAGAGAGAGAGAGAGAGAGAGAGAGAGAAAGAGAGGGGGGGAGAAAGAAAGAGAGAGAAGGGGGAGAGAGGGTAGAGAGAGAGGGAAAGGGAGAAAGGGGGGAGAGAGAGAGAGAGAGAGAGCGCGCGAGGGTGTTAGCTGTGCAATATACAATACACACACACGTTAGGGTCATTAGCTATCTTTCTCTTTAGAGCACTGGTAACAGCAACTATTTCAGTAGATGTTGGAACACAGCTGTGAGAATTTGATAGCATTCCACCTTCACAAAGGTCAGGTTGTAATGCTGGATTGACCGCTGTAATACGTCTCATCAGTGATGGCACCACAGTGCAGTGTGGGGAGGTTTTTTCCCTTGTACC